>NC_067399.1:36593155-36612149 GCF_016432865.1 Antechinus flavipes | reverse complement strand
CGCTGTCTAATTCCCATTTTCAGATGAAGGAACGGAGGCAGCCAGTGGTTAAATGGCTTACTCAAGGGCACCTCTTGGACAGCTGGATTTGAACTGTGTTCTTCCTGTCTCTAAGTGCAGCCTTCTAGATCCACTAAGCCCAAGAGTTGTCTTTATATGGATTAAAATAGACATATACAGATATATTTAGAAATAGGAATAGATGATTCAGGGTTTTTAGCTAAGAAACTCGTTTATCAACATCCAACAACAAAAAATGGAAAAGCTCTACCCAACCCTGTATAATAAATTCTTTTTGTCATCAGGGACTACGGAGCCTCCACCTTTACACTCTTAACATTGCAGTCCCCCCAAAGTGCTACATGAAGACCTAGATATTTTCGTTCAAAAAATAACCTGAGAAGTACAGCTACGTTATTTAAGTAAGAAAACGGGGAGATAAAAGGCCCCGAGAAGAGACAACAAATTGTCAGGAGGTTGAGGGATCATTTCTTAAGCTGTTTGAGAGGAGAAAAGACACTGAAGCTGTAGCAGAGAAATCATGATCCATACAGCTGCACTGAGAGTTAGATGCTGTTTTTATGCCCGAATTAGAGCTGAGGAAGCTAAAATAGATAGAGGATATGTGACTAGGCCAGGCTTTTAGAGCTAATAAGGGTTGGAGGCTGCATTTGAACTCAGACCTTCTGCTTCCAGATCCAGCACGTTATCCACTGCACTACCTGGGCATCACAAGGCAGATATGGTTGACAAGTGAAGGTTTCAAAATAATGAAAATTCTCTTTTCTGGGGGCACGTGTCTCATCTATAATTCAGCCTCTGTTCTTGCAAATATCCAGCTGTGCAATAGGTATTCTCTTGGAGCAGGAGAGAAAATACCAACCAGAGGCTATGGAGGACATAAAGGCTGGAGCCCGGGATCAGGGTCTGGCTCTGGGACAGTAACGCTCATAGTCTGTGAGAGAGACGGGCCATGTGCAAGATGGGGCGGGGGGCAGAGACAAGACATGGTCATGGGAAGGAGCAATGGGGGACAGCAGCAGAGCACAGCCATGACCCTGCCAAAGTAATAAGTGATAGGCCAGGGAAGGGCAAAGTCTCTGGGGAGGGGGCTGCAGTTTGAGGGGAAACATTGTGGCCTCTGGGAGAGAAGTTTTCTTTCACTTCTATATCCAATTCTAAGTCGTGATTGGGGAGGGGGAGGGCGTTGTTTGTCTAGTTAGCTATTTTTGAGGCAGTCTGGTTCTAGTGACTTGCCCAGGGTTACATAGTTAGTAAATAGCTGCTGGCACATCTGAACTCCAGGCATCCTGACTGCAGGGCCGGTGCTTGAGCCCCTGTACCACCTAGTGCCCACCAGGGGCCTTTAAAGGATCCCGTGGCTACTCTGTTTGCATGGGAATTCAAAACACTTAAGTTCCCAGATCATCTGCATGGATCAAAAAGGAAGGAAAAATGAGTTTCCCTTAGTGTATACGGGCCCATCCTCAGCTTGGTTTCTTATGCTGCCATTTCAATTAATGAATAAATTAATTAAACAGTACTGATTAAGCACTTATTAGGGGCAAAACTTTTGGGAAGACCTGGAGGTACAAGGGAAATGGTAAGATGGTCCCTTCTCCCCAGGAGCTCACAGGCAAAGGGGAGATGTCACCTATTGGAGATTTCTGTTGTAGATTGTTTTGAAAGCCTTGTAGTTCTCCAAGTAGAGCAATAAAGTGATGTGAATTATTCTTCATTAAGGTAATTTCTTCTAATCAAATCATATCAGTTTCAGGTGCTGAACAATTTTCCATTTCCAAGGACTTAGCTGGGACCTCCTTCAGTAGCTGGGACAGTTGGGGAAACACTCCAACAGAATTTTCACAGCAACACTAGAAAATTACTCTGTTCCCTTTTACTGACTCGATGCCTACAAATTTCTCCCTGATGATCAGTCATGGCAATCACTCTGAGTTTGTTGGAATCCTTACTAACTGCTAAGTAATTAGAGTTGATCTAATCTTACAAGAAGATGTTTTGGGCAGAACCTGAAACAAGGTACTAAGTAGAACTACCCATAATCCCTCTCTCTGGAAGGAGCATAAATAGGCCAATGGGCCAGTCGAAGGGGCCCTAGAGAGAATTGGTTGGAGAGGATCTTTGTCAATTCTATGATAAAAATGGGCCTAACTCAATAATTAATACATATAATGTAATACAATTGGCTATAAGAAGTTATTTAAGTGATAGAATGATGAAAAGGAAAGTACAGGAGGAAGTGCCAACTTTACTAGGTGAAAAGGAGGACAAATCAGATGAGAATGGAGTTAATTACAATTCTGAGTATGATACTTCACAGAAGGAGGAATTAGGTGATTCCACATCTCATGACCCTCCCCCCGCAATTAACCCTTCATGGTAGAACAAGGGGGAGGGAGAGAGACAGAAACACAGTCAGCTTCTCCTGTAAAGCAGAATTTGACAAGATTAGAAAAAGCATTAATTAAAGCAAAAAATGAAGGAGATCCTGTGATTGAAGAGCTCAACTCCTCAGGTCAAAAAGACGCAATAGGCAAAAAGGAGCTGTTGTACAAATCACTTTTGACCAACTAGCTGGTGAAGGTCAGTATGCAGAGAGTTCAGAACAGATTTATTATCCCATAACAGTCTATGAGCAAATTTCTAAGGCTGCAATAAAAGCTTGGAATTCTCTCCCTGGACAGAAAGATGGAAATAATGCTTTCACAAAAATAGAGCAAGGTCCCAATGAACCTTTTGCAGATTTTGTGGGACGTCTGCAAACAGCTGTAATAAGAACCATTGGAGATAATGCTGCCACAGAAATAATGACTAAACATTTGGCTAAGGAAAATGCCAATGAGGTTTGCAAAAGAATTATATGGGGGCTAGACAAAGATGCTCCTTTAGAGGAAATCATTAGATGCTGTGCCACAGTGGGCACAAATGCTTATTATGCCCAGACTATGATGAACATGGAAAGACAAGGTCCTTCTTGGCAAAGGAATTCTAGAGAAACTCGTCGATGTTTTCATTGTGGAAAAGTTGGACATCTAAGAGCCCAATGTAGAAATGGAGATAAAGTGAGAAGACAGGGTGAGAGAAAACCCCAAACCCCATGTCCAAAATGTAACTGAGGCTTTCACTGGGCCTCTAAATGTATATTGACCCAGAGGAATGAGAGGCAGGACCCAGCTCCAAAGTATCAATCACAGGACAGGTGGGGCATGATAGCAGCTAAGGTTACACCCAGAGAGACTTTAGAAATTCAGGACTCTGATGTCATCAACCAACAGAAAAGTAATCAGGATTACAGTTGGGAAGAATACAGGCCTTTTAAGACAACAAGGCAATGTCCAGTGCAAACAGCGCCAATGTAATTACCAGATGATGAAGAGAAATCCCAAAAGTGGTAAATAGAAGGGAATTAGACAGGTTAACTGCTTGGGGAAGAGGATCTGCTTATATTTCCACAGGTGGAAAAGGAATCAGATGGCTGACAATGAGACTGTCAAAAGAACTTTAAAATTTTCAGCTTTCAGTTCCTGAAAAACCAGCAACAATCATTGTATTTCCTGAGATGAAATAGAAAAAGAGAAAAACTTCAAAACAAAGGAGAATTAAGAAACATCTGACACTGAAAGAGCATGGCTGACAATGAGTCTATTTCCTAACACAAGATGAAACTGTTTTAGTTCTTGAAAAACCAGCAAGAATCATTGGGTTCCCTGAGATGAAAAATTGTTGATGAGACCTTTTGCAGTACTTCAGAGCTTACAGGAATTATTAGATTCCTGGCACATGAACTAATGGAATCACTGGATTCCCTGAGATGAAAAATTGTTGATGAGACTTTTTGAAGTACTTCAGAGCTTACAGGAATTATTAGATTCCTGGTGCATGAACTAATGGACAATGGATTCCTTATCGACTATTTCTAGGACTTATGGACATTTGTAAATTTTCAGGTCGATTTATGTTGTTACATTACTACTAGCCTGTGTTATATTACTATGTGCTTATGTATTTTAAGCAATTGCAAGAATCACTGGATTTCTTGAGATGAAAGATTGTTGATGAGACTTTTGCAGTAGTTAAATTTTCATGTTGATTCATGTTATTTGTTACATTACCACTAGCCTGTGTTATAGTGCTGTGTGCTTTTGTAAATTATGTATAATGCCTCCCATATTGATGGATTTATGTATACCATGTATATCTGTTACAAAGTTCTGGCCCATATTGATGGATTTATGTGTACCCCTTCAGAAACCCACTAATCTGATTAGATTTCCTATTCCCTTTGGTGTTTTCATCTAACAAAAGAAAGGGGGAGATGTTGGAATCCTTACTAACTGCTAAGTAATTAGAGTTGATCTAATCTTACAAGAAGATGTTTTGGGCAGAACCTGAAACAAGGTACTAAGTAGAACTACCCATAATCCCTCTCTCTGGAAGGAGCATAAATAGGCCAATGGGCCAGTCGAAGGGGCCCTAGAGAGAGGGATTATGGGTAGTTCTACTTAGTACCTTGTTTCAGGTTCTGCCCAAAACATCTTCTTGTAAGATTAGATCAACTCTAATTACTTAGCAGTTAGTAAGGATTCCAACAGAGTTAGTGAAGAGTATGATAAGAATCATGAGTGATGGGCAGGTGCTTCAGGCTAGAAGGGAGAATAACCCTCTTGAAGTCACTGTCCACGTTTGTGAGTCTCTTCCAGACTGATCCCATTCTGGTCCTGAGCTTTCTTGGCATCTCTGAGGTTCTCAAGGTTCATGGGACAGAGAAGGTTCTAAACCCACTATCCCCATCCCAAGGTCCCAGAAGGGGATCAGCTGCACTGATACAGCTCAGGGTTGTGAGGGGAGATCACTGGGCCTGCCTCTGAGCAGAAGCCTCCCTCCCTGGGCTGTTTTGCATGGCTCACTCCCAGCCCAGGAAGCTCCTGCTGAGAGCAGCTATAAAAAGGCAGCTGGGGAGGCAGGGGCTGGGCAGCTCAGACTCAGGCACATGGAGATGGGGTCCCAGGCTCAGATGCTCTTTCTCCTGTTGTTCTGGATCCCAGGTGAGTGAGGAAGAGCAGGGACAGGCCTGTCTTTTGTCCCCCTGAGCAGGAGGGGAAGTGTGGGATTCTGAGGGTCAGAGAGAAAATATGGCTCTGAACTGGTGATCATGGGGGCAGGGCCCAGCACTGAAGGTTTAATTCACCTCAGGGTCAGAGAGATTCTCCTGCTGGGAATACGGCCGGCACTGTTCTCACTGTTTCTCTTGTGTTTGTGATTCCAGATGCCCGAGGGGCCGTTGTGCTGACCCAGTCTCCAGCCTCCCTGGCTGCGTCTCCAGGAGAGAGAGTCACCATGTCCTGCAGGGCCAGTCAGGGTATTAGCAACAACCTGCACTGGTACCAACAGAAACCAGGCCAGGCCCCCAGGCTCCTCATCTATGGTGCTTCTAACCTGGCATCCGGGGTCCCTGCCGGTTCAGTGGCAGTGGCTCTGGGACAGATTTCTCCCTCACAATCAGCAGAGTGGAGGCTGAGGACGCTGCCGTCTATCACTGTCTTCAGTATGCTAGCTCTCCTCCCACAGTGATACAGCCCCGAACAAAAACCTCCCCAGCAGCTGCTGAGGGAGCATCAGGGCCCCAGGGGCCTCTCCTTCCCCTCGGCTGGGACTGGGGGCAGCTTGTCTGGGCTGCCTCGGGGGAGGTTTCTGGGTCTCAGAGGAAGATGCTGGGACTGAGAGAATTCTCCCCGATTTATTTTCCAGCCAAGAATCCACCAAAATGAATCCACAGAGTAGCTGGCCCTGAAATTAAGTCTCATCCCCCGTGTCCATCACTTCTCTGCCAGGAGGGGGCAGCACACTTACTTCAACATTGGTCCCCTGGAGAGAATTGATTGGTTATTTTAGGGTCAGGATTTCTCCCCCATCTCTGCTGGATCCTTCCCCAGATCCTGCCCTCTAACTGTAGGTGCCCCTCGGGGCTCTATCTCGGCCCCCATTCTCTTTTCCTCTATATCACTTCCCTTGGTGACATCACCAGCTCCCATGGATTGAATTTCCTTTGCTTTGCTGAGAAGTCACAGATCTCCCTCTCCTGCCCCATCTCTCCCACCCTCCAAGCTGGCATTTTAGACAACACAGATTGGAAACCCAGTAGGCATTTTAGCCTCGCTGGGTCCAAAACAGCACTTGCTCTCTTTCTGACTTAAGCTTCCCCTTCTGCAACTTTTCCCTGTCAATGGGCAAATAACAGGCTTTGAAATAATCTCAGACTCCTACTGAACTGCCCACTGTCTCCCACTGCCTTCCCCCACATCTGAGTCCTGTGCTGTAGCTTCTAGGGAGGAAATAGCAATAACCCCTAAGTGCCCCAACCTGGGGAGTGATCTAGTTAAAAATGACACGGGATATATGTATCCCCTGTATGACCGGGATATTGAGCCCACAAACACTGCTGACTCTCAGATCTGTGATCAACTAAGAAGCAAAAATAATGAGGTGCTTAAAGTTGTCCCAGGTTCAGAACAAAATTCGGTGCCCACCACTTGACCTAGTGATGTTCCAGGCCTAAAGACACACCTCCAGCAGATTCCCCATGAGCTCTGCCCAAAGAATTATGGGTATTGCCCCTGTGCACAAAGTCAGAAGCAGAGCACGCCTCAACTCCACCTCTAAGCCATGAAATTATAGTATATCAGTCACATGAACCACCAGGTCCCTTTCACTTTGCCCTAAACATTTACTTTCTAGCTCTTTTTTTTTTTTTTTTGCCAACTTCTTTTGGAATCTAGCCTCCTTTATTTGGCAATGCAATTATAATAAACTTTGCTCCTTGACTTAGAGATGGGTCCCCTTTTAACCCCAAGGTGAGCTGTCACAAAAACCTATTAATTTCCCCTTTGCAATCTCTCTCGGATATTCCTTCTCTCCTCTGACACGGCCAGTGTCTGGTGGCCAGAGCTGCTGAGGAAGCTGCCTGCTCAACCTTTCCCCATCCTAATCCATCCTCCATTCAGCTAACACTGGGAGTTTTTTCAGAAGCTCCGGGTCTGACTGTGTCATCCTTCCTACCCAATGAATTCCAGGGGCTCCCTGTGGCCTCCAGAATCAAACACCAGGATTTATGTTTGATATTCAAGGACTTTGATGACCTTTCATATAACTTTCCAGGCTTCTTTCACCCTGATGTTCCAGCACTTAATCTTCATTTCAATGATACCAGCCTCCTAGATGAGCCACAAGCAAGACCCTCCATCTGTTGGCTCTGAACACTTGCTTTGGGTGTCTTTCATGTCTAGAAAACCCTCCCTCTGTTTTTCCATTTATTGATTTCCTTTGTGTTAAGTAAGATCCCACTTTTGCAGGAAGTCTTTCCCAACACCTCTTCATTACGGTGTTTTCCCTCTGTGAATTATTTCTATTGATCCTGTACATAACTTGTGTGCATGTATCCCTTGCCTATTGTCTCCCCATTTTTTTGGAAGCTCCTTGAGGGCAGGCACTATTTTTTGACTCTTCCAAGCCTCCTACCCATGGAACAGAGGCACCTTCTTCTAATAGGATTCTATCCCATATCAATTCACAGTCGTCATTGCTCTCAAAGGTCTACTGTGGCCATTTAAAACTTTCCTGTTGTATTGTCCTGACTTACACTCTCCTCTTTTAATCCTTTACTTCAACATTTTCATTTCTCCTTATTCCTTATTTGCTGCAGTGAAGCCCCTTTGAGTACCTTTTGAGGTATTAGTCCTTTCCTTCCCCTGTTAGGTCAATAAGACTTCATAACTGACAGCCACTCTTTCTGGAAAGAACTGTTTGAAAGATACATCAATGTCCTTGATTTTCTGGCAGATAGAATAAGCTTTTAATCAAGTCTATTGTCTTTGTGATCCTAAGCAAGGCTCTTAACCTCTCCAAGATTTCATAATAATAATTAATAGGATTTCTATTGTATTTTAAGGATTGCAAAGCACTTTTCACATGTTTATTTAATTTCTACATTTTATGTCTCTTCTTACAAAATACTTAATAATTCTCTATCCCATGAAAGATCCATTTTATTCCCTGCATGATTATACTCAGATTAACAGGGAAAGGGGGAAATTCCAGCAACCTCACACTTAAAACTCTTGTGATCCATAGAAAGAAAAAAAATGTGACAAAAGCCCAGAAAGGAAGTATTTCAAGGCACAAGGAATGATTCGATAGGACAAAACATCCAGTAGCATCTAGAAAAAAATACAGAACATCTTGGAAGACAATATTTCATAAGGCAATAATATGAAAATCAAGTACTTTATTCTGCCCATCTGAGGTCAATCATGCAGGGAACAAAATTAACCTTTAATAGAATAGAGAACTCTCAAATATTCTGAACAAGACATAATTAAGTTTTTCCCCCATATGTAGTACACAGGGAAATTGTTAGGGCTGCCTCAAGATAGGTTTTTCAGGCCTCAGAGAAAGAGACTGAGATGGACTAATTCCTGTTTTGCTTTACTTTCCATGAAATGATGGAATAGCCACACCTGTAATTTCATTTTGCCTGGAAACTCCTGGAGGAAGAAGTCTTCATAACTTCCCCTCCATTTCCTCTCTCTATTCCAAGCTTTCCTATTACTCTCCATCCATACAGTCTCCCAGGATAATAAGTTGAGTGCCATCCTTGACTCCTCTCTCACACTTATATGAAAAAATCACCTTTTGCCAAGTCTCATCATTTTTACTTTCAGAATGGTTCTCTTATAAGTGAACTGCTCTTCATATAAGCCAAGCTCCAGCCTAGGGGAAATAATTACTTCCAGCAATAGATCATCCGTCACATTTTTACACAACTAATATTGCCTAGAGATAACTATTACCTCCAAAAGCAAATTCAACATACTCTCTTTGGCATTCAAAGCTCTTCATACATGAGGGCGCTGATTATATTTGTCATTAACCTCCAGTTTCTCCAGTCTTGGGGAATAAATTTCATTGAATGTCTTGATATGTTACCCATGTTGTCAGAAATGTGAAGTGCTTAGTTTTGCTGATCTACTTTTTCACATTTTTTTTTCACAATCTTTGCTACATCATAGATCTTGCTGACCTGACGATGTCATTGGGATAAATTAAAAACAAAAGAAAACAATAAAAATATAATAAAATATTCTTGAAATGGAGTTTGTTCTTGGAGGATTTTTGGGGGGAAATGATAAAAACAGCAACAACAAGAATGACATTTACACGGTGCTTTAATATTTGAAAGTTGTTTCAGAAATATTAACTCCTTTATTCCATACAAGCAGAATGTGAATTAGGTGCTATATTTACCCCAATTCAGAGATGAGGAAATTGAACTAGTCAGTGTTGGAGGCTGGGTTTGAATTCAGAGCTTCCTGATTCTGAGTTCCGTGGGCTCTCCCCTGCCCTCCCTGGCCATCCCTAGGCAGTCTTGGTTGACAAAGGGAAGGTTTCATAATAATGGGAACACTCCTGTCTGGGGGCACGTGTTTCATCTGTCAATGCAGCCTCACTGTTCTTCCCAATACCCAGCAGTGCAATAGCTCCGATCCTGCAGCAGGAGAGAAAATATGACCTGGAGGTTGGGGGAGGGGAACAGGGCTGGAGCCAGGGGCCAGGGTGGGATAGTGACCCTCAGTGTCTGTGTCTGAGGACAAGGACTGACCGTGTGCAGGGGGACAGAGACAGGGCACGGTGAAAGGGAGGAGCAATGGGGGAGGAGCAGCTGCTGAGCACAACCAGGACCCTGCCCCAGTGACCACTAAGGGGCTGGAAAGGAGCAGGGATGGAGAGAAGCTGGGCTAGCCCTTGGGGCAAGGTATTGGCAGAGCCAGGAGGTATTTCTGGAGAGGGGATTGCAGCCTGCTGGGGAGTGCCATGGTCTGGGGGAGAGAAGTTTCCTTTCACTTCTAGATCAGATTCTAGGTTGGGAATCAGTGACATTGGGTGCCCTTTTTTCTTTGCTCCTTTCCCACTTTTTGAAGGCAGTCAGGGTTAGGTGATTTTCCCAGGGTCACATGATAAACAGCTTCTGTCACATTTGAGCTCCTGTCCTCCTGACTGCAGGGCTCTACCCACTGTACCCCTGGGCAGGTCCTGGGGCTTTCCAAAGGAAAGCTCCTCAGTTTGCATGGGAATTCACATCCCAAAGTTCTCAGATCATCTGTGTGGAGTTATGAAAGAAGAAAAATGACTTTCCCTTAGTGTATCAGGGCCTATCCAAAGCTTGGCTTCTTCTACTGCCCTTTTAAATACGTTAATGACCCAAACAAAACTGATTCGGCATCGATTATGGGCCAAGCCCTGCGCCAACCGCTGGAGACACAAGGGGAACAGTAAGGTGGTCTCTGCTCCCCAGGTGTTCTTGGGGCACTGAAGGGAGATATCGCATATGGGAGATTTGTGCTGCAGGTTGGAGGGAAAGGCCTTGGAGTTCTCCAGATACAGCGGTGAAGTGATTATAAGTCCTCTTCATCAATGTCATTTCTTTTCATTAAACCAGATTCGTTTCAGCTGCTGAACAATTTTCATCTCCAAGGACTTTGGTAGCAGGAGCTTTTTTATGTAACTGTGATAATTGTGTAGCTGATAAAAAAACTCCAGCACTAGGAAAGGCTTCAGTTCTGTTGTACTGACTCCAGTGACGACAAATCCCTCCTGAGGATCACACAGTCATAGGACTTGCTGTGAACTACACGGGAGTGTCATAAGAAACTGCATGATGGGCAGGTGCTTCAGACTAGAATGGAGACTAACCACCTTGAAGGAACTGACCCCATGTGTGAATCTCTTCCAGGTGAGACCCTGTCTGGTTCTAAGCTTTCCTGCCATCTCTGAGGTTTTCAAGGATCATGGGACAGAGTATGTTCCAGCCCCACTGGGATATCCCCATCCCAGGGTCTCAGGAGCAAATGAGATCACTGGGCCTGACTCTGAGCAGAAGCCTCCCTCCCTGGGCTGTTTTGCATGGCTCACTCCCAGCCCAGGAAGCTCCTGCTGAGAGCAGCTATAAAAAGGCAGCTGGGGAGGCAGGGGCTGGGCAGCTCAGAGCTCAGGCACATGGAGATGGGGTCCCAGGCTCAGATGCTCTTTCTCCTGTTGTTCTGGATCCCAGGTGAGTGAGGAAGAGCAGAGACAGGCCTGTCTTTTGTCCCCCTGAGCAGGAGGGGAAGTGTGGGATTCTGAGGGTCAGAGAGAAAATATGGCTCTGAACTGGTGATCATGGGGGCAGGGCCCAGCACTGAAGGTTTAATTCACCTCAGGGTCAGAGAGATTCTCCTGCTGGGAAGATGGCCCGGCGCTGTTCTCACTGCTTCTCTTGTGTTTGTGATTCCAGATGCCCGAGGGGCCGTTGTGCTGACCCAGTCTCCAGCCTCCCTGGCTGCGTCTCCAGGAGAGAGAGTCACCATGTCCTGCAGGGCCAGTCAGGGTATTAGCACTTACCTGCACTGGTACCAACAGAAACCAGGCCAGGCCCCCAGGCTCCTCATCTACTATGCTTCTAACCTGGCATCCGGGGTCCCTGCCGGTTCAGTGGCAGTGGCTCTGGGACAGATTTCTCCCTCACAATCAGCAACGTGGAGGCAGAGGATGCTGCAGTCTATTACTGTCAGCAGAGTAAGAACTGGCCTCCCACAGTGATACAGCCCCGAACAAAAACCTGCCCAGCAGCTGCTGAGGGAGCATCAGGGCCCCAGGGGCCTCTCCTTCCCCTCGGCTGGGCTGGGGGCAGCTTGTCTGGGCTGCCTCAGGGGGAGGCTTCTGGGTCTCAGAGGAAGATGCCGGGCTGTGAAAATTCTCCCTGATTTATTTTCTAGCCAAGAATCCACCAAAATGAATCCAGAGTAGCTGGCCCTGAAATTAAGTCTGATCAACCGTGTCCATCACTTCTCTGCCAGGAGGAGGCAGCACACTTACTTCATCATTGGTCTCCTGGAGAGAAATGATTGGTCATTTTAGGGTCAGGATTTCTCCCCCATCTCTGCTGGATCCTTCCCCAGATCCTGCCCTCTAACTGTAGGTGCCCCTCGGGGCTCTATCTCGGCCCCCATTCTCTTCTCCTCTATATCACTTCCCTTGGTGACATCACCAGCTCCCATGGATTGAATTTCCTTTGCTTTGCTGAGAAGTCACAGATCTCCCTCTCCTGCCCCATCTCTCTCCCACCCTCCAAGCTGGCATTTTAGACAACACAGATTGGAAACCCAGTAGACATTTTAGCCTCGCTAGGTCCAAAACAGAACGTGCTCTCTTTCTGACTTAAGCTTCCCCTTCTGCAACTTTTCCGTGTCAATGGGCAAATAACAGTCTTTGAAATAATTTCAGACTCCTACTGAACTCCCCACTGTCTCTCACTGTCCCTGTCCTCCCCACATCTGAGTTCTGTGCTGTAGCTTCTAGGGAGGATATAGCAATAACCCCTAAGCACCCCCACCTGGGGAGTGATCTAGTTAAAAATGACACACTACCATGTGACTGGGATGCTGAGCCCACAAACACTGCTGACTCTCAGATCTGTGATCAACTAAGAAGCAATAATAATGAGGTGCTTAGTGTTGTCCCAGGTTCAGAACAAAATTCGGTGCCCACCACTTGACCTAGTGATGTTCCAGGCCTAAAAACACACCTCCAGCAGATTCCCCATGAGCTCTGCCCAAAGAATTATGGGTATTGCCCCTGTGCCCAAAGTCAGAAGCAGAGCACTCCTCAACTCCACCTCTAAGCCATAAAATTATAGGATATCAGTCACATGAAGCACCTGGTCCCTCTCACTTTCCCCTAAACATTTACTTTCTAGCTCCGTTTTTTTTTTTTTTTTGCCAACTTCTTTTGGAATCTAGCCTCCTTTATTTGGCAATGCAATTATAATAAACTTTGTTCCTTGGGTCCCCTTTGAACCCCAAGGTGAGCTGTCACCAAAACCTATTAATTTCCCCTTTGCAATCTCTCTCAGATATTCCTTCTCCTCTCCTCTGACACGGCCAGTGTCTGGTGGCCAGAGCTGCTGAGGAAGCTGCCTGCTCATCCTTTCCCCACCCTAATCCATCCTCCATTCAGCTAACACTGTGAGTTTTTTCAGAAGCTCCGGTCTGACTGTGTCATCCTTCCTACCCAGTGAATTCCAGGGGCTCCCTGTGGCCTCCAGAATGAAGCACCAGGGTTTATGTTTGATATTCAAGGACTTTGATGACCTTTCATATAACTTTCCAGTCTTCTTTCACCCTGATGTTCCAGCACTTAATCTTCATGGTCAATGATATCAGCCTCCTAGATGAGCCACAAGCAAGACCCTCCATCTGTTGGCTCTGACCATTTGCTTTGGGTGTCCTTTATGTCTAGAAAACCCTCCCTCCTTTTTTTTCCATTTATTGATTTCTTTTGTGTTAATTAAGATCTCATTTTTACAGAAAGCCTTTCCCAAACCTCTTCATTATGGTGCTTTCCCTCTATTAATTATTTCTATTGATCCTATACATAACTTGTTTGCATGTATCACTTGCCTATTGTCTCCCCATTAGATTGTAAGCTCCTTGAAGGCAGGCACTATTTTTTGACTCTTCGAAGCCACCTATCTATGGAACAAAGGCAATCTCTTCTAATATCATTCTATCCCATATCAATTCCGAGCCTTCCTTCCTCTCAAAGATCTACTGTGACCATTTAAAACTGTCTTTTGTTGAACCCAAATATCCTAACTTTTGGGATAATAATTCATTATTTGACAAAAACTGCTGGGATAACTGGAAATTAGTATGGCAGAAATTAGGCATAGACCCACACTTAACACCGTATACCAAGATAAGATCAAAATGGGTCCATGATTTAGGCATAAAGAACGAGATTATAAATAAATTAGAGGAACATAGGATAGTTTATCTGTCAGACTTGTGGAGGAGGAAGGAATTTGTGACCAAAGAAGAACTAGAGACCATTACTGATCACAAAATAGAAAATTTTGATTACATCAAATTAAAAAGCCTTTGTACAAACCAAACTAATGCAAACAAGATTAGAGGGAAGCAACAAACTGGGAAAACATCTTCACAGTTAAAGGTTCTGATAAAGGTCTCATTTCCAAAATATATAGAGAATTGACTCTAATTTATGAGAAATCAAGCCATTCTCCAATTGATAAATGGTCAAAGGATATGAACAGACAATTTTCAGATGATGAAATTGAAACTATTTGCACTCATATGAAAGAGTGTTCCAAATCACTATTGATCAGAGAAATGCAAATTAAGACAACTCTGAGATACCACTACACACCTGTCAGATTGGCTAAGATGACAGGAAAAAATAATGATGCATGTTGGAGGGGATGTGGGAAAACTGGGACACTGATGCATTGTTGGTGGAGTTGTGAACGAATCCAACCCTTCTGGAGAGCAGTCTGGAATTATGCTCAAAAAGTTATCAAACTGTGCACACCCTTAAACTTATCTGGCTTGCTTCTTGGGAGAGGTTTCCATGTGTCAGAGGAAGATGCTGTGACTTTTGACAATTTCCTGGTTTTCTTTCCAGTTACTTACAAAAGAGTGACACAATCTAAGTAATTAGTTCACACCCCAAAAGTAATTTTCTCTCTTCCATACCTGACCAAACACGCCCTCTCCAAATCCTTAGAAAAACTCTTATAGTCTTTGATAGGAGACCTCTGGTGCATGGGAACAGACTCCCATAGGAGCAGTGGACAGAGCCAGGCATGTGGTCAGGAAGGCCTAAGTTCAAATAAGCTACTTCCTAGTAGTATGATTCTGGGCAAATTAGTTAACATTTGTTTCAATTTTTTATTTGTAAAATGGCGATTATAATAGCATCTGCCTCCTAGGGTGGTTGTGAGAATCAAGTGAGAAAGTGATTGTGAAATGTTTAGTACTGTTCCTGGCACTTAGTAAGAGTCATAGGAATGGTAGGTGTTATTATTGTCACTATTTACAGTAATGGATTATTACCTTTCTACATAGTTCTCACTCCCAGGGAGTCTGTTCTTAGGATAAATCTAAAATCAGCTTCTCTGCACTTTTCCACTCTGCTCAACTTTCTGTGATTTGGTACAAGACAAGTCAAACCTTCATCCTTGTCACATCCCTTTTGATAGTTGAAGGTAGTTTCTACATGTCCCATGTTGATCCTGCCCCAAGCTCAGCCTCCCTGATCCTTCAGATGACTTTCCCGTCTCTTGGCCTCTGGGCCCTTTCCCCATCTTGGCCGCCTCCCTCTCTCTGGACACCAGCCAGCTTCAGGCCATTTTCCAACCCAGGAGGGAAAGCAGGATTCTAGGGGAGCTCTGACCAGGGCAAACCTAGAACAGCTTGGGACCTAGGAGGGAGTTACTGGCCTCCTGACAGAGAAGGGATGGACACAAAGGACAGAGCCCTATATTTCAAGCATGGCTCCTGTGCGAATTTATTTTGTTGGACTTTTATTTGTGGTTTCACTAAGACTGAACAGCAGGAAAGCATAACAGTCTGTCACACACTGCCTGGAGTCTGGGTCTTTCAGCTCTGCAGATGTCAACTCAGCCATGCATGGCGATGATGTGAGAAAAACGTGGAATAATATGTTTCAATCTGGATTCAGACTCTATAGTTCTTTCTCTCTGTATGGATAGCATTTTCCAGCATGATTCTTTTGGAATTTCCTTGATCAATTTTTTGCTGAGAAGATTTATGTCTATGAAATTTGATCATTGCCAAATGTTGTTGTTGTTGTGGACAATGTTCTCCCGGTTCTGTTCACTTCACCTAGCATCAGTTCAGATATGTCCTTCCAGGTTTTCTGTCATCTGTCAGTGCTCTTATAGCACAACAGTATTTCATTCCACTCATATACCAAAATTTGTTCAGTCATTCTCCGATTAATGAACATCTCAACTTTTAATCTTTGCTATCACAAAAAGAGCTGCTTTAAATATTTTTGTACATGTGGGACCTGTTCCATTATTTGTGATCTATTTGGGAGATAGTTTTAGTAGTGGTGTTTTTCCAAAGTGATCCCCAGAATGATTGGATCTGGGTAAAGATTCAAGATGGCACAGTGAAAGTAGGGTTTCCCTCAGTCCTCCTCTAGACCTCTTCAAATATCTTTAAATAATAATATTATATATATATATGTAAATATATATATATATACACATATATGTATACACATATATATATATACATACATATATGTATACACACACACACACACATATATCTTTAAATAAAAAATTTGGTCAAATTGGAAAGTAGTTACAAAAACCCATTGAGGAATATAATTCCTTAAAAATTAGAATTGAATAAATGGAAGCTAATGATTTTAGGAGAAATCAAGATCCAATAAAGCAAGTCCAAAAAGAATGAAAATATGAAAAATAATGTCAAATATCTCACTGGAAAAACAACTGACCTGGAAAATAGATCCAAGAGAGATAATCTAAGAATTTTTGTTCTACCTGAAAGCCAGGATCCAAAAACAAAAAGTCTAGACATCATCTTTCAAGAAATAGTCAAGGAAAACCCTTTTGATTCTAGAACCAGAGGGCAAGTTAGAAATTAAAAGAATTCACTGATGAAAAATATCCCAGAATAAAAACTCCCAAGAATATTATAGACAAATTCATATTGTAAGCTTCTGGAAAGAAACAATTCAAATATAGAGGTGCCACAGTCAGAATAAGATAAAATTTAGCAACATCTACATTAAGAATCAAAGGACTTGAAATATGATATTCTGGAAAGAAATGGAGCTAGAATTGCAACCAAGTATCACCAACTTTGTAAAATGCAATGTGATATGTCAGGGGAAAAGATAAACATTCAAGGAAATAGAAGATTTTCAAGCATTTGTGATGAAATCACTGTAAATGAAGAGAATGGTTACATCAGTTCAAAACTGCACCAACAATGCATTGGTTTTCCAATTTTTTTCACCTCCTCTCCAAAATATATCAACCATCTTTTCTATTATATTAGCCAACCTATTATTTTGCATTTCTCTAATCAATAATGTCAGACCATTTCTTGTTTTGACATAGCTTTAATTTTGTTACCTGAAAATTATCTTTTTTTAAAACAATTTATTAATTTAACAATTGGGGAATAAGTTGTATTCTTACAAATTTGACTCCTCTTTATATTTTTGAAGTGAGAATGTTATCAGACACGCTAGCAGCAAAAATTGTTTCCGCAATTTTGGCTTGCCTTTTAATTTTGGTTGCCTTGACTTTGTGCAAATCTTCCTAAATTTAATGTAATCAAAATTATCCATTTAGCTTTTCATAATGTTCTCTATCTCTTGTTTGCTTATAATTTTTGCCCTTTTTCCACAGATCTGACACATAAACAATAGTTTATTGCACTTCTAATTTGTTTATGGAATCATCCTTTATGTTGAAATCCTGTACTTATTTAGACCTATTCTCAGTATATGTTGTAAAATGGTGGGCTTTGTCTAGTTTCTGCTTCACTAATTTCCAATTATCCCAGCAGTTTTTATCAAATAATGAATTCTTTTCCCAGAAGTTAGGGGCTTTGGGTTTGTCAAACACTAGATTGCTATAATTGACTATTCTGTCTTGTGAGCCTAGCCTTTTCCACTGATCCACTAATCTATTTCTTAGCCAATACCAAATGGTTTTGGTGACTGCTGCTTTATAATATAATTTGGCTAACTTTCTTTTCATAATTTTCTTGCATTACTTTCCCTCTTAATTTTTCCTCAGTCTTTCTCATTTGATTTTTGAATTCCTTTTTAAGATCTTCTAAGACCTCTTTGGGGAATTATGACCATTTGACATAACTCTTTGGGGCAAAAAGGACTTTTTTTTACTTCATTATTTTCCTCTGAATAGGAACCCAGATTTTCTTTTCTATCACAGTAGTTTCTATGGTTAGGTTCTTTCTTCTTTGCTTGCTCATTTCAATTTTATTTTTGTTTAATTTTATTTTTTTATCAGCTTATTATTATCACCAGGTTTTAATCCTGAATTGTGGGTAATGGTGTCTCTGCTTTAGATTCTCTTTACTGTTATTTTCTGAATTTTGTCCAGAAGCCCAGTTTCACTGGGGACTTTTCAAAAATGAAGTGGTTTGACCCTTAGGTAATGAGTTCTACCTCATAGATGGTCTTTAAAAAAAAAAGACTAGAAAACTACTTGGGTGTATGGAAGAGATTTTTCTTTTGAGTAGGGCTTAAACTACTGGATTGTTGAAGACCTCTGGAATAATGAAATTCTTCAGTCCTGTGAAGAAGGGGTCAATTGGTTTGTATATCTGTGTGCATAAGAGAAAGTAGAAGGCTGGCCTGACTTGCTCAGATTATTTTTTGTAGGTAGCATTGATAAAATTTGGTTTTCTTTTTGACATAAAATATGGAGATAACTTTGTCATTTAGTCAGTCACTTGAGACCATTTGATATCTTCAAATATGTTTCCATACTTCAGAAATTTCAAATTACCAGCTTAGTCTAGTCTATTAGTATTTGCCATCGAGTTTGCCAGCAAATAGAATAATGTAATTTAGTTATTAGGGTTTGATAAAAGCAGGGTTAAGAGATGAATTTTCTTATATTTTCATTTCATTGAAAATGCTCATTTCTATTCTCCATTTTTAATTCCTTAGATATGTTTTTACTGCCATCTACAGTTTTGAAGCATTGATTAAAATATTGGCAAGAGGACTTCTTCTGGATGAGTTCAGTTATCTTCGAGATCCATGGAACTGGTTGGATTTCTTTGTCATCACAGTGGCGTAAGTAAGCAAGTTTTTCATATCATAGAGCTCGGAATAAGAAGGATACTTCCACAGAGCACAGTCCAAACTGGAGGGAGTTAGGTTAGTCACAGTGGACCTAGAATTGGATATGCATTTGAAAAAGTTTCTTGGTTCTGTCCAGAAGGTTATGCACCTCTGTGGGGCTGGTGCTGGAGCCACAATCCAGGAGTATATCCATTTGTGTATCTACAATTCCTTTATTCTATTTCCTTTATGTGTTATC
>NC_067399.1:36561310-36592655 GCF_016432865.1 Antechinus flavipes | reverse complement strand
GAGGCTCTTTAAATAACCCCAGGATGACCCAATACAATCAATTAAAGCTTATACAAAAGACCCAATTCCACATAAAAGAATTCAAGAAGTTTCTTAAAATAGCAATTAAACTTTTAGAAATATTCCTACCAAAGTATGGGTCACATTTATGACTATGTCTCTTAACCAAGAAAACATTTATGTATCAAGAAACAAATAGTCAATCAATTAATCCAAAAGTAAGCATGTCCTTAAAAATCACAGCTTGCTGCACTGGCCGTAATCAGATAAGGAAAAAAAAAAACGGCAGGAACATACTTAAAGAGGGGAGGGGAGGAGAGGATTCCATGTGGCCACCCTTCCCCCACTCCTGGCCCCCTAGAATATAGAATATAGAAAATAGTCATCTACCTGAGAGCCAGTGTGGCTTTAGAAGGGACTTCTTATTAAAAAGTAAAAGAATTCATCAGTGGAAAAATAAATAAAATATTCATTATCTGGAATGTGTTGCTTTGTGGCCGTATAAATGGAATGTATATGGTGTTTTAAAGTTAGGAAAGTGTTTTAAAAATATTAACCCTTTATCCATACAGCTGCACTGAGAGTTAGATGCTGTTTTTATGCCCGAATTAGAGCTGAGGAAGCTAAAATAGATAGAGGATATGTGACTAGGCCAGGCTTTTAGAGCTAATAAGGGTTGGAGGCTGCATTTGAACTCAGACCTTCTGCTTCCAGATCCAGCACGTTACCCACTGCACTACCTGGGCATCACAAGGCAGATATGGTTGACAAGTGAAGGTTTCAAAATAATGAAAATTCTCTTTTCTGGGGGCACGTGTCTCATCTATAATTCAGCCTTTGTTCTTGCAAATATCCAGCTGTGCAATAGGTATTCTCTTGGAGCAGGAGAGAAAATACCAACCAGAGGCTATGGAGGACATAAAGGCTGGAGCCCGGGATCAGGGTCTGGCTCTGGGACAGTAACGCTCATAGTCTGTGAGAGAGACGGGCCATGTGCAAGATGGGGCGGGGGGCAGAGACAAGACATGGTCATGGGAAGGAGCAATGGGGGATAGCAGCAGAGCACAGCCATGACCCTGCCAAAGTAATAAGTGATAGGCCAGGGAAGGGCAGAGTCTCTGGGGAAGGGGCTGCAGTTTGAGGGGAAACATTATGGCCTCTGGGAGAGAAGTTTTCTTTCACTTCTATATCCAATTCTAAGTCGTGATCGGGGAGGGGGAGGGCGTTGTTTGTCTAGTTAGCTATTTTTGAGGCAGTCTGGTTCTAGTGACTTGCCCAGGGTTACATAGTTAGTAAATAGCTGCTGGCACATCTGAACTCCAGGCATCCTGACTGCAGGGCCGGTGCTTGAGCCCCTGTACCACCTAGTGCCCACCAGGGGCCTTTAAAGGATCCCGTGGCTACTCTGTTTGCATGGGAATTCAAAACACTTAAGTTCCCAGATCATCTGCATGGATCAAAAAGGAAGGAAAAATGAGTTTCCCTTAGTGTATACGGGCCCATCCTCAGCTTGGTTTCTTATGCTGCCATTTCAATTAATGAATAAATTAATTAAACAGTACTGATTAAGCACTTATTAGGGGCAAAACTTTTGGGAAGACCTGGAGGTACAAGGGAAATGGTAAGATGGTCCCTTCTCCCCAGGAGCTCACAGGCAAAGGGGAGATGTCACCTATTGGAGATTTCTGTTGTAGATTGTTTTGAAAGCCTTGTAGTTCTCCAAGTAGAGCAATAAAGTGATGTGAATTATTCTTCATTAAGGTAATTTCTTCTAATCAAATCATATCAGTTTCAGGTGCTGAACAATTTTCCGTTTCCAAGGACTTAGCTGGGACCTCCTTCAGTAGCTGGGACAGTTAGGGAAACACTCCAACAGAATTTTTACAGCAACACTAGAAAATTACTCTGTTCCCTTTTACTGACTCGATGCCTACAAATTTCTCCCTGATGATCAGTCATGGCAATCACTCTGAGTTTGTTGGAATCCTTACTAACTGCTAAGTAATTAGAGTTGATCTAATCTTACAAAAAGTTGTTTTGGCCAGAACCTGAAACAAGGTACTAAGTAGAACTACCCATAATCCCTCTCTCTGGAAGGAGCATAAATAGGCCAATGGGCCAGTCGAAGGGGCCCTAGAGAGAATTGGTTGGAGAGGATCTTTGTCAATTCTATGATAAAAATGGGCCTAACTCAATAATTAATACATATAATGTAATACAATTGGCTATAAGAAGTTATTTAAGTGATAGAATGATGAAAAGGAAAGTACAGGAGGAAGTGCCAACTTTACTAGGTGAAAAGGAGGACAAATCAGATGAGAATGGAGTTAATTACAATTCTGAGTATGATACTTCACAGAAGGAGGAATTAGGTGATTCCACATCTCATGACCCTCCCCCCGCAATTAACCCTTCATGGGTAGAACAAGGGGGAGGAAGAGAGACAGAAACACAGTCAGCTTCTCCTGTAAAGCAGAATTTAACAAGATTAGAAAAAGCATTAATTAAAGCAAAAAATGAAGGAGATCCTGTGATTGAAGAGCTCAACTCCTCAGGTCAAAAAGACGCAATAGGCAAAAAGGAGCTGTTGTACAAATCACTTTTGACCAACTAGCTGGTGAAGGTCAGTATGCAGAGAGTTCAGAACAGATTTATTATCCCATAACAGTCTATGAGCAAATTTCTAAGGCTGCAATAAAAGCTTGGAATTCTCTCCCTGGACAGAAAGATGGAAATAATGCTTTCACAAAAATAGAGCAAGGTCCCAATGAACCTTTTGCAGATTTTGTGGGACGTCTGCAAACAGCTGTAATAAGAACCATTGGAGATAATGCTGCCACAGAAATAATGACTAAACATTTGGCTAAGGAAAATGCCAATGAGGTTTGCAAAAGAATTATATGGGGGCTAGACAAAGATGCTCCTTTAGAGGAAATCATTAGATGCTGTGCCACAGTGGGCACAAATGCTTATTATGCCCAGACTATGATGAACATGGAAAGACAAGGTCCTTCTTGGCAAAGGAATTCTAGAGAAACTCGTCGATGTTTTCATTGTGGAAAAGTTGGACATCTAAGAGCCCAATGTAGAAATGGAGATAAAGTGAGAAGACAGGGTGAGAGAAAACCCCAAACCCCATGTCCAAAATGTAACTGAGGCTTTCACTGGGCCTCTAAATGTATATTGACCCAGAGGAATGAGAGGCAGGACCCAGCTCCAAAGTATCAATCACAGGACAGGTGGGGCATGATAGCAGCTAAGGTTACACCCAGAGAGACTTTAGAAATTCAGGACTCTGATGTCATCAACCAACAGAAAAGTAATCAGGATTACAGTTGGGAAGAATACAGGCCTTTTAAGACAACAAGGCAATGTCCAGTGCAAACAGCGCCAATGTAATTACCAGATGATGAAGAGAAATCCCAAAAGTGGTAAATAGAAGGGAATTAGACAGGTTAACTGCTTGGGGAAGAGGATCTGCTTATATTTCCACAGGTGGAAAAGGAATCAGATGGCTGACAATGAGACTGTCAAAAGAACTTTAAAATTTTCAGCTTTCAGTTCCTGAAAAACCAGCAACAATCATTGTATTTCCTGAGATGAAATAGAAAAAGAGAAAAACTTCAAAACAAAGGAGAATTAAGAAACATCTGACACTGAAAGAGCATGGCTGACAATGAGTCTATTTCCTAACACAAGATGAAACTGTTTTAGTTCTTGAAAAACCAGCAAGAATCATTGGGTTCCCTGAGATGAAAAATTGTTGATGAGACCTTTTGCAGTACTTCAGAGCTTACAGGAATTATTAGATTCCTGGCACATGAACTAATGGAATCACTGGATTCCCTGAGATGAAAAATTGTTGATGAGACTTTTTGAAGTACTTCAGAGCTTACAGGAATTATTAGATTCCTGGTGCATGAACTAATGGACAATGGATTCCTTATCGACTATTTCTAGGACTTATGGACATTTGTAAATTTTCAGGTCGATTTATGTTGTTACATTACTACTAGCCTGTGTTATATTACTATGTGCTTATGTATTTTAAGCAATTGCAAGAATCACTGGATTTCTTGAGATGAAAGATTGTTGATGAGACTTTTGCAGTAGTTAAATTTTCATGTTGATTCATGTTATTTGTTACATTACCACTAGCCTGTGTTATAGTGCTGTGTGCTTTTGTAAATTATGTATAATGCCTCCCATATTGATGGATTTATGTATACCATGTATATCTGTTACAAAGTTCTGGCCCATATTGATGGATTTATGTGTACCCCTTCAGAAACCCACTAATCTGATTAGATTTCCTATTCCCTTTGGTGTTTTCATCTAACAAAAGAAAGGGGGAGATGTTGGAATCCTTACTAACTGCTAAGTAATTAGAGTTGATCTAATCTTACAAGAAGATGTTTTGGGCAGAACCTGAAACAAGGTACTAAGTAGAACTACCCATAATCCCTCTCTCTGGAAGGAGCATAAATAGGCCAATGGGCCAGTCGAAGGGGCCCTAGAGAGAGGGATTATGGGTAGTTCTACTTAGTACCTTGTTTCAGGTTCTGCCCAAAACATCTTCTTGTAAGATTAGATCAACTCTAATTACTTAGCAGTTAGTAAGGATTCCAACAGAGTTAGTGAAGAGTATGATAAGAATCATGAGTGATGGGCAGGTGCTTCAGGCTAGAAGGGAGAATAACCCTCTTGAAGTCACTGTCCACGTTTGTGAGTCTCTTCCAGACTGATCCCATTCTGGTCCTGAGCTTTCTTGGCATCTCTGAGGTTCTCAAGGTTCATGGGACAGAGAAGGTTCTAAACCCACTATCCCCATCCCAAGGTCCCAGAAGGGGATCAGCTGCACTGATACAGCTCAGGGTTGTGAGGGGAGATCACTGGGCCTGCCTCTGGGCAGAAGTCTCCCTCCCTGGGCTGTTTTGCATGGCTCACTCCCAGCCCAGGAAGCTCCTGCTGAGAGCAGCTATAAAAAGGCAGCTGGGGAGGCAGGGGCTGGGCAGCTCAGACTCAGGCACATGGAGATGGGGTCCCAGGCTCAGATGCTCTTTCTCCTGTTGTTCTGGATCCCAGGTGAGTGAGGAAGAGCAGGGACAGGCCTGTCTTTTGTCCCCCTGAGCAGGAGGGGAAGTGTGGGATTCTGAGGGTCAGAGAGAAAATATGGCTCTGAACTGGTGATCATGGGGGCAGGGCCCAGCACTGAAGGTTTAATTCACCTCAGGGTCAGAGAGATTCTCCTGCTGGGAATACGGCCCGGCACTGTTCTCACTGCTTCTCTTGTGTTTGTGATTCCAGATGCCCGAGGGGCCGTTGTGCTGACCCAGTCTCCAGCCTCCCTGGCTGCGTCTCCAGGAGAGAGAGTCACCATGTCCTGCAGGGCCAGTCAGGGTATTAGCAACAACCTGCACTGGTACCAACAGAAACCAGGCCAGGCCCCCAGGCTCCTCATCTATGGTGCTTCTAACCTGGCATCCGGGGTCCCTGCCCGGTTCAGTGGCAGTGGCTCTGGGACAGATTTCTCCCTCACAATCAGCAGAGTGGAGGCTGAGGACGCTGCCGTCTATTACTGTCTTCAGTATGCTAGCTCTCCTCTCACAGTGATACAGCCTCGAACAAAAACCTCCCCAGCAGCTGCTGAGGGAGCATCAGGGCCCCAGGGGCCTCTCCTTCCCCTCGGCTGGGACTGGGGGCAGCTTGTCTGGGCTGCCTCGGGGGAGGTTTCTGGGTCTCAGAGGAAGATGCTGGGACTGAGAGAATTCTCCCCGATTTATTTTCCAGCCAAGAATCCACCAAAATGAATCCACAGAGTAGCTGGCCCTGAAATTAAGTCTCATCCCCCGTGTCCATCACTTCTCTGCCAGGAGGGGGCAGCACACTTACTTCAACATTGGTCCCCTGGAGAGAATTGATTGGTTATTTTAGGGTCAGGATTTCTCCCCCATCTCTGCTGGATCCTTCCCCAGATCCTGCCCTCTAACTGTAGGTGCCCCTCGGGGCTCTATCTCGGCCCCCATTCTCTTTTCCTCTATATCACTTCCCTTGGTGACATCACCAGCTCCCATGGATTGAATTTCCTTTGCTTTGCTGAGAAGTCACAGATCTCCCTCTCCTGCCCCCATCTCTCTCCCACCCTCCAAGCTGGCATTTTAGACAACACAGATTGGAAACCCAGTAGGCATTTTAGCCTCGCTGGGTCCAAAACAGCACTTGCTCTCTTTCTGACTTAAGCTTCCCCTTCTGCAACTTTTCCCTGTCAATGGGCAAATAACAGGCTTTGAAATAATCTCAGACTCCTACTGAACTGCCCACTGTCTCCCACTGCCTTCCCCCACATCTGAGTCCTGTGCTGTAGCTTCTAGGGAGGAAATAGCAATAACCCCTAAGTGCCCCAACCTGGGGAGTGATCTAGTTAAAAATGACACGGGATATATGTATCCCCTGTATGACCGGGATATTGAGCCCACAAACACTGCTGATTGTCAGATCTGTGATCAACTAAGAAGCAAAAATAACGAGGTGCTTAAAGTTGTCCCAGGTTCAGAACAAAATTCGGTGCCCACCACTTGACCTAGTGATGTTCCAGGCCTAAAGACACACCTCCAGCAGATTCCCCATGAGCTCTGCCCAAAGAATTATGGGTATTGCCCCTGTGCACAAAGTCAGAAGCAGAGCACTCCTCAACTCCACCCCTAAGCCATGAAATTATAGTATGTCAGTCACATGAACCACCAGGTCCCTTTCACTTTGCCCTAAACATTTACTTTCTAGCTCTTTTTTTTTTTTTTTTGCCAACTCCTTTTGGAATCTAGCCTCCTTTATTTGGCAATGCAATTATAATAAACTTTGCTCCTTGACTTAGAGAGGGGTCCCCTTTTAACCCCAAGGTGAGCTGTCACAAAAACCTATTAATTTCCCCTTTGCAATCTCTCTCGGATATTCCTTCTCTCCTCTGACACGGCCAGTGTCTGGTGGCCAGAGCTGCTGAGGAAGCTGCCTGCTCAACCTTTCCCCATCCTAATCCATCCTCCATTCAGCTAACACTGGGAGTTTTTTCAGAAGCTCCGGGTCTGACTGTGTCATCCTTCCTATCCAATGAATTCCAGGAGCTCCCTGTGGCCTCCAGAATCAAACACCAGGATTTATGTTTGATATTCAAGGACTTTGATGACCTTTCATATAACTTTCCAGGCTTCTTTCACCCTGATGTTCCAGCACTTAATCTTCATTTCAATGATACCAGCCTCCTCGATGAGCCACAAGGAAGGCCCTTCATCTGTTGACTCTGAACACTTGCTTTGGGTGTCCTTTATGTCTAGAAAACCCTCCCTCCTTTTTTCCATTTATTGATTTCCTTTGTGTTAAGTAAGATCCCACTTTTGCAGGAAGTCTTTCCCAACACTTCTTCATTACGGTGTTTTCCCTCTGTTAATTATTTCTATTGATCCTGTACATAACTTGTGTGCATGTATCCCTTGCCTATTGTCTCCCCATTAGATTGTAAGCTCCTTGAAGGCAGGCACTATCTTTTGACTCTTCCAAGCCTCCTACCCATGGAACAGAGGCACCTTCTTCTAATAGGATTCTATCCTATATCTATTCACAGTCGTCATTGCTCTCAAAGGTCTACTGTGGTCATTTAAAACTTTCTTGTTGTATTGTCTTGACTTACACTCTCATTTTTTAATCCCCTACTTCACATTTTCATTTCTCCTTATTCCTTATTTGCTGCAGTGAAGCCACTTTGAGTACCTTTTGAGGTATTAGTCCTTTCCTTCCCCTGTTAGGTCAATAAGACTTCATAACTGACAGCCACTCTTTCTGGAAAGAACTGTTTGAAAGATACATCAATGTCCTTGATTTTCTGGCAGATAGAATAAGCTTTTAATCAAGTCTATTGTCTTTGTGATCCTAAGCAAGGCTCTTAACCTCTCCAAGATTTAATAATAATAATAATCAATAGGATTTCTATTGTATTTTAAGGTTTCCAAAGCACTTTTCATGTTTATTTAATGTCTACTTTTTATTTCTCTTACAAAATACTTAATAATTCTCTATCCCATGAAAGATCCATTTTATTCCCTGCATGATTATACTCAGATTAACTGGGAAAGGAGAAAGTGCCAGGAACCTTATCCCTAAAACTCTTGTGATCCATAGAAAGAAAAAAAATATGGCAAAACCCCAGAAAGGAAGTATTTCAAGGCACAAGGAATGATTCGATAGGACAAAATATCCAGTAGCATCTAGGAAAAAACACAGAAAATCTTGGAAAACAATATTCCATAAGGCAATAATATGAAAACCAAGTACTTTATTCTGCCCATGTGAGGTCAATCATGCAGGGAACAAAACTGACCTTTAATAGAATAGAGAACTCTCAAGTATTTTGAACAGGACATAATTAAGTTTTTCCCCCATATGTAGTACACAGGGAAATTGTTAGGGCTGCCTCAAGATAGGTTTTTCAGGCCTCAGAGAAAGAGACTGAGATGGACTAATTCCTGTTTTGCTTTACTTTCCATGAAATGATGGAATAACCACACCTGTAATTTCATTTTGCCTGGAAACTCCTGGAGGAAGAAGTCTTCATAACTTCCCCTCCCATTTCCTCTCTCTATTCCAAGCTTTCCTATTACTCTCCATCCATACAGTCTCCCAGGATAATAAGTTGAGTGCCATCCTTGACTCCTCTCTCACACTTATATGAAAAAATCACCTTTTGCCAAGTCTCATCATTTTTACTTTCAGAATGGTTCTCTTATAAGTGAACTGCTCTTCATATAAGCCAAGCTCCAGCCTAGGGGAAATAATTACTTCCAGCAATAGATTATCCATCACATTTTTACACAACTAATATTGCCTAGAGATAACTATTACCTCCAAAAGCAAATGCAACATATTCTCTCTGGCATTCAAAGCTCTTCCTACATGAGAGCGCTGATTATATTTGTCATTAACCTCCAGTTTCTCCAGTCTTGGGGAATAAATTTCATTGAATGTCTTGATATGTTACCCATGTTGTCAGAAATGTGAAGTGCTTAGTTTTGCTGATCTACTTTTTCACATTTTTTTTTTCACAATCTTTGCTACATCATAGATCTTGCTGACCTGACGATGTCATTGGGATAAATTAAAAACAAAAGAAAACAATAAAAATATAATAAAATATTCTTGAAATGGAGTTTGTTCTCAGAGGTTTTTGGGGGGGGGGAAATGATAGGAACAGCAACAACAAGAATGACATTTACACGGTGCTTTAATATTTGAAAGTTGTTTCAGAAATATTAACTCCTTTATTCCACAAGCAGAATGTGAATTAGGTGCTATATTTACCCCCAATTCAGAGATGAGGAAATTGAACTAGTCAGTGTTGGAGGCTGGGTTTGAATTCAGAGCTTCCTGATTCTGAGTTCCGTGGGCTCTCCCCTGCCCTCCCTGGCCATCCCTAGGCAGTCTTGGTTGACAAAGGGAAGGTTTCATAATAATGGGAACACTCCTGTCTGGGGGCACGTGTTTCATCTGTCAATGCAGCCTCACTGTTCTTCCCAATACCCAGCAGTGCAATAGCTCCGATCCTGCAGCAGGAGAGAAAATATGACCTGGAGGTTGGGGGAGGGGAACAGGGCTGGAGCCAGGGGCCAGGGTGGGATAGTGACCCTCAGTGTCTGTGTCTGAGGACAAGGACTGACCGTGTGCAGGGGGACAGAGACAGGGCACGGTGAAAGGGAGGAGCAATGGGGGAGGAGCAGCTGCTGAGCACAACCAGGACCCTGCCCCAGTGACCACTAAGGGGCTGGAAAGGAGCAGGGATGGAGAGAAGCTGGGCTAGCCCTTGGGGCCAAGGTATTGGCAGAGCCAGGAGGTATTTCTGGAGAGGGGATTGCAGCCTGCTGGGGAGTGCCATGGTCTGGGGGAGAGAAGTTTCCTTTCACTTCTAGATCAGATTCTAGGTTGGGAATCAGTGACATTGGGTGCCCTTTTTTCTTTGCTCCTTTCCCACTTTTTGAAGGCAGTCAGGGTTAGGTGATTTTCCCAGGGTCACATGATAAACAGCTTCTGTCACATTTGAGCTCCTGTCCTCCTGACTGCAGGGCTCTACCCACTGTACCCCTGGGCAGGTCCTGGGGCTTTCCAAAGGAAAGCTCCTCAGTTTGCATGGGAATTCACATCCCAAAGTTCTCAGATCATCTGTGTGGAGTTATGAAAGAAGAAAAATGACTTTCCCTTAGTGTATCAGGGCCTATCCAAAGCTTGGCTTCTTCTACTGCCCTTTTAAATACGTTAATGACCCAAACAAAACTGATTCGGCATCGATTATGGGCCAAGCCCTGCGCCAACCGCTGGAGACACAAGGGGAACAGTAAGGTGGTCTCTGCTCCCCAGGTGTTCTTGGGGCACTGAAGGGAGATATCGCATATGGGAGATTTGTGCTGCAGGTTGGAGGGAAAGGCCTTGGAGTTCTCCAGATACAGCGGTGAAGTGATTATAAGTCCTCTTCATCAATGTCATTTCTTTTCATTAAACCAGATTCGTTTCAGCTGCTGAACAATTTTCATCTCCAAGGACTTTGGTAGCAGGAGCTTTTTTATGTAACTGTGATAATTGTGTAGCTGATAAAAAAAACTCCAGCACTAGGAAAGGCTTCAGTTCTGTTGTACTGACTCCAGTGACGACAAATCCCTCCCTGAGGATCACACAGTCATAGGACTTGCTGTGAACTACACGGGAGTGTCATAAGAAACTGCATGATGGGCAGGTGCTTCAGACTAGAATGGAGACTAACCACCTTGAAGGAACTGACCCCATGTGTGAATCTCTTCCAGGTGAGACCCTGTCTGGTTCTAAGCTTTCCTGCCATCTCTGAGGTTTTCAAGGATCATGGGACAGAGTATGTTCCAGCCCCACTGGGATATCCCCATCCCAGGGTCTCAGGAGCAAATGAGATCACTGGGCCTGCCTCTGAGCAGAAGCCTCCCTCCCTGGGCTGTTTTGCATGGCTCACTCCCAGCCCAGGAAGCTCCTGCTGAGAGCAGCTATAAAAAGGCAGCTGGGGAGGCAGGGGCTGGGCAGCTCAGAGCTCAGGCACATGGAGATGGGGTCCCAGGCTCAGATGCTCTTTCTCCTGTTGTTCTGGATCCCAGGTGAGTGAGGAAGAGCAGAGACAGGCCTGTCTTTTGTCCCCCTGAGCAGGAGGGGAAGTGTGGGATTCTGAGGGTCAGAGAGAAAATATGGCTCTGAACTGGTGATCATGGGGGCAGGGCCCAGCACTGAAGGTTTAATTCACCTCAGGGTCAGAGAGATTCTCCTGCTGGGAAGATGGCCCCGCGCTGTTCTCACTGCTTCTCTTGTGTTTGTGATTCCAGATGCCCGAGGGGCCGTTGTGCTGACCCAGTCTCCAGCCTCCCTGGCTGCGTCTCCAGGAGAGAGAGTCACCATGTCCTGCAGGACCAGTCAGGGTATTAGCACTTACCTGCACTGGTACCAACAGAAACCAGGCCAGGCCCCCAGGCTCCTCATCTACTATGCTTCTAACCTGGCATCCGGGGTCCCTGCCCGGTTCAGTGGCAGTGGCTCTGGGACAGATTTCTCCCTCACAATCAGCAACGTGGAGGCAGAGGATGCTGCAGTCTATTACTGTCAGCAGAGTAAGAACTGGCCTCCCACAGTGATACAGCCCCGAACAAAAACCTCCCCAGCAGCTGCTGAGGGAGCATCAGGGCCCCAGGGGCCTCTCCTTCCCCTCGGCTGGGCTGGGGGCAGCTTGTCTGGGCTGCCTCAGGGAGAGGCTTCTGGGTCTCAGAGGAAGATGCCGGGGCTGTGAAAATTCTCCCTGATTTATTTTCTAGCCAAGAATCCACCAAAATGAATCCAGAGTAGCTGGCCCTGAAATTAAGTCTGATCAACCGTGTCCATCACTTCTCTGCCAGGAGGAGGCAGCACACTTACTTCATCATTGGTCTCCTGGAGAGAAATGATTGGTCATTTTAGGGTCAGGATTTCTCCCCCATCTCTGCTGGATCCTTCCCCAGATCCTGCCCTCTAACTGTAGGTGCCCCTCGGGGATCTATCTCGGCCCCCATTCTCTTTTCCTCTATATCACTTCCCTTGGTGACATCACCAGCTCCCATGGATTGAATTTCCTTTGCTTTGCTGAGAAGTCACAGATCTTCCTCTCCTGCCCCATCTCTCTCCCACCCTCCAAGCTGGCATTTTAGACAACACAGATTGGAAACCCAGTAGACATTTTAGCCTCGCTAGGTCCAAAACAGAACGTGCTCTCTTTCTGACTTAAGCTTCCCCTTCTGCAACTTTTCCCTGTCAATGGGCAAATAACAGTCTTTGAAATAATCTCAGACTCCTACTGAACTCCCCACTGTCTCTCACTGTCCCTGTCCTCCCCACATCTGAGTTCTGTGCTGTAGCTTCTAGGGAGGATATAGCAATAACCCCTAAGCACCGCCCACCTTGGGAGTGATTTAGTTAAAAATGACACACTAGAATGTGACTGGGATGCTGAGCCCACAAACACTGCTGACTCTCAGATCTGTGATCAACTAATAAGCAATAATAACGAGGTGCTTAGCGTTGTCCCAGGTTCAGAACAAAATTCGGTGCCCACCACTTGACCTATTGATGTTCCAGGCCTAAAAACACACCTCCAGCAGATTCCCCATGAACTCTGCCCAAAGAATTATGGGTATTGCCCCTGTGCCCAAAGTCAGAAGCAGAGTACTCCTCAACTCCACCTTTAAGCCATAAAATTATAGGATATCAGTCACATGAAGCACCTGGTCCCTCTCACTTCCCCCTAAACATTTACTTTCTAGCTCCGTTTTTTTTTTTTTTTTTGCCAAAATCTTTTGGAATCTAGCCTCCTTTATTTGGCAATGCAATTATAATAAACTTTGTTCCTTGGGTCCCCTTCGAACCCCAAAGTGAGCTGTCACCAAAACCTATTAATTTCCCCTTTGCAATCTCTCTCGGATATTCCTTCTCCTCTCCTCTGACACGGCCAAAGTCTGGTGGCCAGAGCTGCTGAGGAAGCTGCCTGCTCATCCTTTCCCCACCCTAATCCATGCTCCATTCAGCTAACACTGAGTTTTTTCAGAAGCTCCGGTCTGACTGTGTCATCCTTCCTACCCAATGAATTCCAGGGGCTCCCTGTGGCCTCCAGAATCAAACACCAGGGTTTATGTTTGATATTCAAGGACTTTGATGACCTTTCATATAACTTTCCAGTCTTCTTTCACCCTAATGTTCCAGCCCTTAATCTTCATGGTCAATGATATCAGCCTCCTAGATGAGCCACAAGCAAGACCCTCCATTTGTTGGCTCTGACCATTTGCTTTGGGTGTCCTTTATGTCTAGAAAACCCTCCCTCCTTTTTTTTCCATTTATTGATTTCTTTTGTGTTAATTAAGACCTCATTTTTACAGAAAGCCTTTCCCAACACCTCTTCATTATGGTGCTTTCCCTCTGTTGATTATTTCTATTGATCCTATACATAACTTGTTTGCATGTATCACTTGCCTATTGTCTCCCCATTAGATTGTAAGCTCCTTGAAGGCCGGCACTATTTTTTGACTCTTCGACGCCTCCTATCCATGGAACAAAGGCAATCTCTTCTAATATCATTCTATTCCATATCAATTCCGAGCCTTCCTTCCTCTCAAAGATCTACTGTGACCATTTAAAACTGTCTTTTGTTGAACCCAAAGATCCTAACTTTTGGGATAATAATTCATTATTTGACAAAAACTGCTGGGATAACTGGAAATTAGTATGGCAGAAATTAGGCATAGACCCACACTTAACACCGTATACCAAGATAAGATCAAAATGGGTCCATGATTTAGGCATAAAGAACGAGATTATAAATAAATTAGAGGAACATAGCATAGTTTATCTGTCAGACTTGTGGAGGAGGAAGGAATTTGTGACCAAAGAAGAACTAGAGACCATTACTGATCACAAAATAGAAAATTTTGATTACATAGAATTAAAAATCCTTTGTACAAACCAAACTAATGCAAACAAGATTAGAAGGGAAGCAACAAACTGGGAAAACATCTTCACAGTTAAAGGTTCTGATAAAGGTCTCATTTCCAAAATATATAGAGAATTGACTCTAATTTATGAGAAATCAAGCCATTCTCCAATTGATAAATGGTCAAAGGATATGAACAGACAATTTTCAGATGATGAAATTGAAACTATTTGCACTCATATGAAAGAGTGTTCCAAATCACTATTGATCAGAGAAATGCAAATTAAGACAACTCTGAGATACCACTACACACCTGTCAGATTGGCTAAGATGACAGGAAAAAATAATGATGCATGTTGGAGGGGATGTGGGAAAACTGGGACACTGATGCATTGTTGGTGGAGTTGTGAACGAATCCAACCCTTCTGGAGAGCAGTCTGGAATTATGCCCAAAAAGTTATCAAACTGTGCACACCCTTAAACTTATCTGGCTTGCTTCTTGGGAGAGGTTTCCATGTGTCAGAGGAAGATGCTGTGACTTTTGACAATTTCTTGATTTTCTTTCCAGTTACTTACAAAAGAGTGACACAATCTAAGTAATTAGTTCACACCCCAAAAGTAATTTTCTCTCTTCCATACCTGACCAAACACGCCCTCTCCAAATCCTTAGAAAAACTCTTATAGTCTTTGATAGGAGACCTCTGGTGCATGGGAACAGACTCCCATAGGAGCAGTGGACAGAGCCAGGCATGTGGTCAGGAAGGCCTAAGTTCAAATAAGCTACTTCCTAGTAGTATGATTCTGGGCAAATTAGTTAACATTTGTTTCAATTTTTTATTTGTAAAATGGCGATTATAATAGCATCTGCCTCCTAGGGTGGTTGTGAGAATAAAGTGAGAAAGTGATTGTGAAATGTTTAGTACTGTTCCTGGCACTTAGTAAGAGTCATAGGAATGGTAGGTGTTATTATTGTCACTATTTACAGTAATGGATTATTACCTTTCTACATAGTTCTCACTCCCAGGGAGTCTGTTCTTAGGATAAATCTAAAATCAGCTTCTCTGCACTTTTCCCACTCTGCTCAACTTTCTGTGATTTGGTACAAGACAAGTCAAACCTTCATCCTTGTCACATCCCTTTTGATAGTTGAAGGTAGTTTCTACATGTCCCATGTTGATCCTGCCCCAAGCTCAGCCTCCCTGATCCTTCAGATGACTTTCCCGTCTCTTGGCCTCTGGGCCCTTTTCGCATCCTGGCCGCCTCCCTCTCTCTGGACACCAGCCAGCTTCAGGCCATTTTCCAACCCAGGAGGGAAAGCAGGATTCTAGGGGAGCTCTGACCAGGGCAAACCTAGAACAGCTTGGGACCTAGGACAGAGTTACTGGCCTCCTGACAGAGAAGGGATGGACACAAAGGACAGAGCCCTATATTTCAAGCATGGCTCCTGTGCGAATTTATTTTGTTGGACTTTTATTTGTGGTTTCACTAAGACTGAACAGCAGGAAAGCATAACAGTCTGTCACACACTGCCTGGAGTCTGGGTCTTTCAGCTCTGCAGATGTCAACTCAGCCATGCATGGCGATGATGTGAGAAAAACGTGGAATAATATGTTTCAATCTGGATTCAGACTCTATAGTTCTTTCTCTCTGTATGGATAGCATTTTCCAGCATGATTCTTTTGGAATTTCCTTGATCAATTTTTTGCTGAGAAGATTTATGTCTATGAAATTTGATCATTGCCAAATGTTGTTGTTGTTGTGGACAATGTTCTCCCGGTTCTGTTCACTTCACCTAGCATCAGTTCAGATATGTCCTTCCAGGTTTTCTGTCATCTGTCAGTGCTCTTATAGCACAACAGTATTTCATTCCACTCATATACCAAAATTTGTTCAGTCATTCTCCGATTAATGAACATCTCAACTTTTAATCTTTGCTATCACAAAAAGAGCTGCTTTAAATATTTTTGTACATGTGGGACCTGTTCCATTATTTGTGATCTATTTGGGAGATAGTTTTAGTAGTGGTGTTTTTCCAAAGTGATCCCCAGAATGATTGGATCTGGGTAAAGATTCAAGATGGCACAGTGAAAGTAGGGTTTCCCTCAGTCCTCCTCTAGACCTCTTCAAATATCTTTAAATAATAATATTATATATATAATATGTAAATATATATATATATACACATATATGTATACACATATATATATATACATACATATATGTATACACACACACACACACATATATCTTTAAATAAAAAATTTGGTCAAATTGGAAAGTAGTTACAAAAACCCATTGAGGAATATAATTCCTTAAAAATTAGAATTGAATAAATGGAAGCTAATGATTTTAGGAGAAATCAAGATCCAATAAAGCAAGTCCAAAAAGAATGAAAATATGAAAAATAATGTCAAATATCTCACTGGAAAAACAACTGACCTGGAAAATAGATCCAAGAGAGATAATCTAAGAATTTTTGTTCTACCTGAAAGCCAGGATCCAAAAACAAAAAGTCTAGACATCATCTTTCAAGAAATAGTCAAGGAAAACCCTTTTGATTCTAGAACCAGAGGGCAAGTTAGAAATTAAAAGAATTCACTGATGAAAAATATCCCAGAATAAAAACTCCCAAGAATATTATAGACAAATTCATATTGTAAGCTTCTGGAAAGAAACAATTCAAATATAGAGGTGCCACAGTCAGAATAAGATAAAATTTAGCAACATCTACATTAAGAATCAAAGGACTTGGAATATGATATTCTGGAAAGAAATGGAGCTAGAATTGCAACCAAGTATCACCAACTTTGTAAAATGCAATGTGATATGTCAGGGGAAAAGATAAACATTCAAGGAAATAGAAGATTTTCAAGCATTTGTGATGAAATGACTGTAAATGAAGAGAATGGTTACATCAGTTCAAAACTGCACCAACAATGCATTGGTTTTCCAATTTTTTTCACCTCCTCTCCAAAATATATCAACCATCTTTTCTATTATATTAGCCAACCTATTATTTTGCATTTCTCTAATCAATAATGTCGGACCATTTCTTGTTTTGACATAGCTTTAATTTTGTTACCTGAAAATTATCTTTTTTTAAAACAATTTATTAATTTAACAATTGGGGAATAAGTTGTATTCTTACAAATTTGACTCCTCTTTATATTTTTGAAGTGAGGATGTTATCAGACACGCTAGCAGCAAAAATTGTTTCCGCAATTTTGGCTTGCCTTTTAATTTTGGTTGCCTTGACTTTGTGCAAATCTTCCTAAATTTAATGTAATCAAAATTATCCATTTAGCTTTTCATAATGTTCTCTATGTCTTGTTTGCTTATAATTTTTGCCCTTTTTCCACAGATCTGACACATAAACAATAGTTTATTGCACTTCTAATTTGTTTAGGGAATCATCCTTTATGTTGAAATCCTGTACTTATTTAGACCTATTCTCAGTATATGTTGTAAAATGGTGGGCTTTGTCTAGTTTCTGCTTCACTATTTTCTAGTTTTCCCAGAAGTTTTCTTAATAGTGAGTTTGGGGGTTTCTCAAACAGTAGATTACTATAGTCATTGATTACTGTGTCTTGTTCCACCTATTCCACTGATCCATCACTCTACTTCTTAGCCACTACCAAAAAGTGATGATGATTTCTGTTTTACAATTTAGTTTAAATATGGTACAGCTAGACAATCTTGCTTTGAATTTTCTTGAATACTTTCCTTGTTATTCTTGACTTTTTATTTTTCCAGATGAGTTTTTAGTTAAAATTTTTCTAACACTATAAAGTATTTTTTGATAATTTGATTCAGATGGCACTGAAGAAAATTAATTAATTAAATAATAACAATAAATTAATTTATCTAGAATTATCTCTTTCCTTATATTAGCTCAGCCTATCCATGACCAACTGATAATTTCCCATTTATTTGGATCTGACTTTATTTGTGTCAAAGCGTTTTGTAATTATAAAGTTCCTGGATTTTTCTTGGCCTGTAGACTCCCAAGTATTTCTATACTGTCTATAATCAATTTAAATGGAATTTCTCTTTCTATATATTGTTGCTGGACTTTGTTGGTAATATATAGAAAGCCAATAATTTATATAGGTTTATTTTATATCCTGCAACATTGCTAAAATTATTGATTACTTTTTAAATTGTTCTCTAGGATTCTCTAAGCATACCATCATATCATATGCAATGAATGATATAGTGATAATAACAGAATTTCCTAATTCTTTCCATTTCTTTTTCTTTCCTTATTGCTAAAGTTAACACTTTTAGTACTACATTGACTAATAGTGGTGATAATGGACATCCTTGCTTCACCCTGGGAAGACTTCTAGTTTATGCCCATTACAATGAGAGATTTTCAAGATAAACAACAATTTTTTTTAATGATTTATTACAAGGGCAACTCCCAACAGACAAGATATCAGTATAGGAATGCTAAGTACAAACTTCAAAACACAAGATTAAATAGAGCCTAAACACAGAAGGCCCGCCCCACCTGACTTTTTCTCCTATTGTCTGGGGAAGTCCAAGTTTACACTTTAAACATGGAAATCTATGCTAGAGACAAAAGGATACTAATAAATAAGAAACTTGATTTAAATTTCCCTAGAGATCTGTTCTGTTATACAAGCAGATGTTCTTGGATGAGAGAATTTTATTATCTGAATTTCCAAAATCATGATTGTTTTTAAAAGAAGTACTTAAATGCTAATTAAGAGCTAGGAGGAAAAGATGAAGGGAAATGTTCATGCAAGACAATGGAACACCTATAACTTTTTAGCTATAGCTCAATTCGTTATTGCAAAGTCTCAAGTCACTCTTAAGACATAGTTCAAGACTACATTGCCAGGATAGGTCTTCACTCATTTATCCCATTCAAATTCATTAAAGTTAGCTCAATATCTTAAGTGCCAAGTTTTATTTGGAGTTTTTCCTCTGTGGAAACAAAACTTTACAAATAGACTTACTTTTCACAGTTTCTACAGAGTTATGAAAATTGAATTGGAAAAATGAAACTTAAATTAGAAAATTGAAACCTTAAGAAATGAGAGACTGAATTCCACAAGGAAATCAAGGAGTGTAATCAGGGCTAGGGGGTTTAGATTTGAAAAGGAATCTTCTCCACTTTGGCCTATTGCTTTTTTCTATTTCCTTTATGTGTTATCTTCCACCCAAAGAATAAGCTCCTTGAGTGCAGACCCTGGTTTACCTAGTCAAGGGTAGAGAATTACAATAGGAGACATTTAGGAAATATAATAAGGAAGGGGGTAGAGATTCACACTCTGTAATGTAGAGGGATGGAACTCTGAAAAGGTCTGTTTGAATCTAAGACAGAAGAGCACTCAAGGCTAATTACCTACTCAAGGTGTGATAATGATTCTATAAATATATGGTGATGTGATGTCTCTCTTCAAGACAGTAATCAGAGGCAAAGATTGAAAGGCTGAGGGAAAAAGTCAGAGCCCACAGCACTCTGAGGAGAGAGGACTTCAGGCTCCAAATTCCAGAGTCTAGTATTCATCTTTGGCAAGCCTTGTAGCAGCTTGCCTGCCTCTTTCATTTCTCCTCTTAAGGACTTTGACTGATCCTGATTCTGACTGATTCTGAGGCCTTCCAGAGAGCTAGCCCAGGCATTATACTGTAACACCAAAACTTTCCTACTGAGTTGTTCTTGTCCTCTGTGGGTTGAAAGGTCAATTTGAATGTAGATGCCATGTATCATTGAGAAGAAGGAGTACTGTGCTAATCGTGCCACGAGGGAGAGTGATTGCACAAGGCCATTAACTCCCTCTTTCTGCTTTTAGAGATAGGTTTTGATGTTCAGGTGCCTGCACTCAATAATCACTTGACCTTGGGAGACATGGGGAATGACCAAGACAGAAGGAAGTACAAAATGTGTGAAAATCAGAAGAAGCATATACAGGACCATTGTCTGTCTTAAGAGAGGCTGGGAGATCCAAGGTTGGAAAAGTGTGGAGAAAATGAGCTTTGACCACCACGGTGTTCTCAGAACTGTGTGCAGAGGCAAAAGTGAAAGAGGAATTTGTGTTTATAGAGACATGGACATAATGAAGGCAACTAAGCATAGAAATGTGAGCAACACCGCTTTGCCAGAGATCATTAAGGAAATGACCCTGGGAATTAAAAGAGGAAAAGAGAGGAGGATGGGAGAAGTTAAAGCTGGATTTCCTGGGAGTGTCATAAAAGGGCTTCAATTGAGCATTTGTTAATGGCAATCTTGTGCATAACCACTGGATGTCACCCAAGAGCTTTTGATAGTCATTAAGAGTAAATTGATCTGTCCTCCTGTGGTTCTGAATACCACTGTCATGAGTCTGGCAAAGAAATCGCTGAAGGACTCAGTGGGTCCTTGTTTGATCTGTGTGAAAGAGAAATTCCTATCTTTTGCAGAGGGGAGCTTTTGCCAGGTCCTTAAGGCACAGACAGCAATCTGCTGGTATGCTTGCATGGTACAGTACCATTGCCCCTCTGATTGAGTGTACTGACCCATCTCAGCTGGTTGCTCCTGGGTGATGTTTACATTATTAGCCTGGTTGTCCAGTGGCTTAAATCTGCATTGCTCCCCCAAAACTGTGAAGTAATTAGAAAATCCCCCGAATCTAGGCAGATACAAGCAAGTGTGTACCAATCATGAGGGTAGGGGAGAAGGTAAGACAGAGTCTTGAACCCGTTATTAAAAGAATCAACATATGCAGACATAGGACCATAATTCTTTGATGCAGCTTTTAAGTTCTTAAAGATACTCCTGGGTAAATAGGTATACTCTTGTTCAGCCTGTCCTGGATTATTAGGATCAGGGATTTCTATGAAGGGAAAAGTCCCAAAAAGAGCATCTGTTGGGAAAAAGTCATCCCCTGAATGTGATTGTAACATCTTTTGTAGAGAGGTGAGAAGCTGCTGCCTTTGCCCCAAGGTAGAATCAGGAGGCTCCTCTTTGATGGATAAAGAGGGCATTCCATCAGGATCTGTTTAGAATGAGGGAAAAGACCAGTATGTCTCTTAAAATACCAATGTGAATGAACAGGGAATTGATAAAGAACAGTTTTAGCATATGTAAAATCAAATTGTATTTCTCCATTGAACAAAAATGTATTTTCTTTGTCTCTCAAATTCTCAACACAAAAAAATAAAGGAAAACAAGACCTTTGAAACAAATCAAAAAGTTTCTCACTTGATTCATGACTAAAACTTTGTTTTATTTTTCAACCTAAGTCCTCTTGATGCCTTTGTGTCATGGTTAGTAATTGTTTTCATCAGAATTCTTACAATTTTTATGTATAGTATAAGATTTCAATGCAACTTTCTGGATGCAACCTTACAGCAAATACTGACACTTAATGGATTATGTGATTATAAGGATGTGAGAGTAACAAAGATGATGTGGAGTGCACAACTCTAGACCATTCATAGTGTTATCTTCTCCAAGCCCTACATTCACATGCAGCAAAAGTGATGTCAAAATGATAAGATTACTACTAAAAGACTTGATGTCAGTAGGTTCTCTAGTGAGAATACTTAGTTGCTCACCTGGAGGGAAAGCAACGTCAATACACTGTTGGCAATAATGTAGCCGAAATGGAGTGGGCAGCTTTCTGAGATCTGATGTACAGAACCACACTTATTCCTGTAAGCCAGAACTCTCCCAAAACTCAAGATTGGTTTCACCAAATGATGTGTAAATGCAGAAATTGTTAAATAAGAAACAAGAATTCCACAGGGTTTACCAGAAGAATGAGTCATTTTTGTCTACAAAAGAAGTATTTAAATCTATGCAAAACTCAGAGAGATGAGGATTTTCCATTAAGTAAGAAGGTAGATGAAATTCAATTTTACACTGACAGTAATGAACTAGATCGCCTTTATGGTACTCTAAAACCCATTTATAACCAAAACTGTACACTGTCTCTCAATTACTCCTTGCTCATGGAACCATATTCAGCAATAATGGGGTTATGAATGGGATTAGGGAAAAAAAACCTGAGAAAGAAAACAAAATGCAAGCAAACAATAGAAAGAGTGTAAATATCATGTTGTGGTCCACACTCAGTTCCCATCATCTACTCTTTGGGTATAAATGGCTCTCTTCATCACTGAACAATTGAAACTGTTTTGAATCATTTCATGGTTGAAGAGAGCCGCATCTATCAGAACTGATCATCATATAGTCTTGTTGCTAGCATTTCTAATACAATATGGGATAGTAATGGCAATAGTGGGCAACCTTGTTTCACCCCTGATTTTATTGTGAATGGTTCCAGTTTATCCCCATTACATATGATGCTTGCTGATGATTTTAAATAGATGCTAATGATATTTTAAGGAAAATTCCATTTTTTCCTATACTCTCTAGTATTTTTATAAGAATGGATGTTGGATGTTATCAAATACTTTTTCTGCATGTATTGAGATAATCATATTTTTTGTTAATTTGGTTATTGATATTGTCAATTATGTTAATAGTTCTCCTAATATTGATCCAGCTCTGTATTCCTGGTATAAATCCTACTTGGTCATGGTGTATTGTACTGGGGGTGATTTTTGGTAATCTTTTTGCTATTATTTTATTTAAAATTTTTGTATCAATATTCATTAGGGAGATTGGTCTATAATTTTCTTTCTCTGTTTATATTCTACCTGGTTTAGGTATCAGTACCAGGTTTGTGCCATAAAAGGAATTTGGTAGGAGTCCTTCATTCCCTAATTTGTCAAATAATTTATACAGTATTGAGTTAATTGTTCTTTAAATGTTTGGTAGAATTCACATGTAAATCCATCTGATCCTGGGGATGTTTTCTTAGTGAGTTGATTAATAACTTGTTGTATTGCTTTTTCTAAAATGGGACTATTTAAGTAATTTATTTCCTCTTCTGTTAATCTGGGCAACCTATATTTTTTGTAGGTATTCTTCCCACTTGAGTTATCAAATCTATTGTCATAAAGTTGGGCAAAGGATCTCCTAATTGCTGCTCTAATTTCCTCTTCATTGGTGAAAAGTTCTAGGAGAACAATTTTTGAGTCCCTGAGACAAAGAGAATTTTTTCTTGCTGAGGTAATTGGGGTTAAGTGATTTGCCCAGGATCACACAGCTAGGAAGTATTAAGTGTATGAGATCAGATTTGAACTGAGGTCCTCCTGAATTCAGGGCTGGTGTTCTATCCACTGTGCCACCTAGCTATCCCAAGAGAACATTTTGAGGCAAAATATGGATGATCTACATAACATTAAATTAGCAAGATTTTGTACAAGTAAAATCAATGTAGCCAAGATTGGAAGGAAAACAGAAAACCGGGAGAAAAATTCTGTAAACTATTTCTCAAATAAAGGTCTCATATGTCAAATGTATAAAGAACTTTGTCAGATTTAAAAGAATGTGGAGGGTTCTGGGAAGATGTCAGAGCAGGTCAGAAAACCTTTTTGACTTTCTATATTTCCAAACTCAAAAGAATTTTAAAAAATTTAAAAAAAAAGGAAACTTCTCCTCTGAAAAACAACTGGATCTGGAGAACAGATTGAGGAGAAATTATTCAAAAATAGTCAATTTTAAATCAATAGTAAATAGCAATTTAAAAAAGAATCTTGACAAAATATTCCATGAAATTTTTGAACAAGAAGGTCAAAAAGAAATAAAAGAAAAAATTTGCATATATATTTATGTATATATCACCTGAAAAAGATCCTAGGGAGGAAGCTTACAGGAATTTTGGTCATCATTGTTTGTTAGTTGTTGAAGAGGACCATGACCTCACATAAGTAATACATGAGTGAATTACAGTGAGTGAAGGTCTCACTTTCTCCTCCAAAGTCATCTGGGTCTAATGGTAAGATATAGATCAGAATGACTAGAGATGGCTGTTCGATGAAGTGAGAGACTTTGGCTTTTTGATGCTAAGATCTTTAACAGGTTTCAGTCTGACTGAGTCAATGCCCAATAAATCATTGTCTAGGTAAGAAATGATGCAGAAAGTGGCCTCTTTTACCTAGTCAAAAAAAAGTTTCAAAGCACCCAAGTTAATAAGAAAATATTGGAAACAATCTTAAAAAATTTGAATATCATGGAGCTACATAAAAGATTATACAAGACTCAGTCACTATTACATTGATAGTCCACAGATCTTAGAATACTATATATTGTAGAGAAAAAGAATAAATAGGAGTTATGACCAAGAGTAACTTACCTAGCAAGGTAACATATAATTGTTAATGGAAAAAACAAATTTTCATTTAATGAAATGAAAGAGTATTAGTTTTTTGTGGTGAAAATTCCAGAATTTTGGGGAAAATTTGACATGTAGCTTTATGTAAATTTATGAGAACTTAGAAAATTTAAGGTAAGCACAAAGGACTAATTAGAATGGATTCAATAAGGTTAAATTGCTTACTTCATGTACATGAAAATATTTGCAACATTGTTATCACTATTTAGGTAGTTTTAAAGAAAGGCTAGTATTGAGTTGATTGGGTGTTGTAAAAATAAATACACTTGTATAGGAAGAATTAATAAAGAGTAATCATCTCATAGAAATGAAGCCTAAAAAGAAAAACTGATACAAAAGAGGTTAGTAGTGGGGAAGGCAAGTAGTACTAAAATCTTATCCTCATTAGGAATGGGTTATGTGATATGAATATTCATTATAATCAAAATGTTTGTTCAAAGTTTTCCCTATAATATTATTGCTGCTACAATGGACATGTGTGATGTGTGTACATATATTATATATATCTATAATATATATATATATATATATATATATATAATATATATATATAATATATATATATACACATAATACACAAACACAAATTATGTGTGTGCACACATACAGGCACATATATGTATATGTGCGTGCATACATATATGTATATATGCATGTATGTGTAAAAGTCTTCTACATTCAGGAAGAAACAAGAGGGCCGGGGATGGGATGGTAGATAAGGGAGAGATTTTTAGTGTCAGGTTAAGAAATAGGAGGGCAAGATAGTGGATAAGTAAAACAGAGGACTGAAGAGAGATAGGGTAAATGGAGAGAGAAGGATACTAAGGAAAAACAGGAAAGAGGAAAATATACATGTAATTGTAGCTTAAAATATGAATGGGACATATTCACCATAAAGTAGAAATGATGGCAGATTTAAAATTTGAATATAATGATAAATTGCTTTCAGGAACATTATAAAATTATGTTAAAATAACAATTTAAAAAGTATAATTATTTTCAAATTATTTTCAAATTATTTTTACTGATTTACAAAAAAAAAAAAAAAAACAAAAAAAAACCAAAAAAACAAAGCTCATTTGGAAGAGCAGAACTTCAAAGAAGCCAGGAATAAAACATATAATCACTACTATAAGACTATAAACTATAGTATAAAAAACATTATTACTGAAGTGTAAAAAGGATGGTTTCAATTATTTTAAACTAAAATTTTGTAGTGTAAATAAAATCTATGTAGACAAAAATAGAAGGACTGCAGAAAATTGAGTAAAAAATGTTCACAGTCAATCTCTCAGATCAGATGAGACTGGGTTGGAATAATGCTATGGTGTAGGAAGTGATGAGTTGATTGATTTAGAAACATGGAAAGTCTTGAATCTGTGAAGGAAGATACTACCCAGCCTCTGAAAGACAGATGGAAATAAGCAAGGTATAGATACATATATGTATATGATTGCATATGAATATGTATGCAAATGTTTATAAATATCTTTATGAAATTGTAGCTTTCTTTAGGAAAGGGGGTGAAAAAGAGAGAGAAAAAGTAAAGTAAAAAGTGTAGAGCAGAGAGTAAAAAAAAAAAAAACTCCACAAAGAAAAAAAGAAAGCATGGGCCATTCTGGAAAAATAGTTTTTCTTGACTTGAAAATTTATTGTTTAGATTTGAGTCTTCTATGCATTTCTGTGTAAATGGCAAGGTTTTTCTTTTATCTTTGCCATTTTGTAATTAAGTTTAAAATTAAAAAGTCATTTTAAAAATTACCCCAGGGATAATCTAATTCCACGTCTTCATTTTACAGATAACTAAATTGAGGTCCACTCTATAATTCTAGATGACAAATACTATTGGTGATTTAAAAAACAAATTTATAATATAGTAATTCCCCATCTGATAATTTATCAAAATATGAATAGGCATTTTTTAATGAAGCAATAAAAATATACATAGTCATATAATGTAAATGCTCTAAATCACTATCGATTAAAGAAGTACAAATTAAAACAATTTTGAGTTATTAACAATTAACTTTTAGATTGCCTAACCTGATAGAAAAGGACATGGTAAATGTTGGAAGGAATGAGGAAAATTGGAACATTGATTTACTGTTGATGGAACAATAAACTGACCAATCAGTTTTGGACAGCGGTCTGGAAGTGTGCCCAAGAAGTTATAAAATTATGGAGACACTTTGAGCCAGCAATTCCTCTCTTTGATATGTTTACCAGGGTAATAAGGGGAGAAGGAAAAGAAAGTTAAAATAAAATATGAAAATATAGTAGCAGCTGTCTTTGTGCTGGCTAAAACTGGAAGTTGAGGAGATACCCAACAAGTGAGTCATAGTTCAGTGAGTTGTGATATATGATTTTGCTGGAATACTACCGTACTATAAGAAATGATTCCAAAAAACTATTGAAAGACTTGTTTGAAATAAAGAAGCGTGAAATGACAAGAATCAAGTGAATATTGTCTATTGTAACAGCAATAGTTTTATAGGGGAAACGTTGAACAAACAATCTGAGTATTATGAATATTCATATCAACTGCAAAGTCCATGAAGGAAGATGTTATCCATATGTAGACAAAGAAATGATAAACAGAAATATTCATAGTGTGGTTTAACATGTATAAATGTAAACTTACATACACATAATTTTATTTAATGGTAGTTTTCTGTACAACAAGTTAGAGAGGGCAGAAGAAAAAAATTGCTAAATGCAAAGAACAAAAAAGTTTCCAAAAAAAGAGAAAGAAACAGTATGAAAGGAAAATTTGTGTTGTTATATTGAATCTTGTTTTCATGATGTGTATCATACAGAAAAATGTTTCTTTTTGGATTAAAATTAATATGAATAAAATTTAAAAAAGAAAAACATAATTAACAAAAATTACAATAGAACATTGATAACAAAACTAAGTGAACACACAGTTCGTGGGGGACTTTAATCCGAGTCCCCAGGGTTTTGGGGAGTAGACAGGATTATACTGTCTTTTATGAGTTAAAATGATTATAATACAGATACTAGAAAGCAAAGCTCTTAAAATCAATGTGCCTTTCCACTTCCCCCTGTTGATTTGCCTGTTTCCTCAGGGACAGCCCCAGTTGCTAGGACCCAGATAAATGCCAGCTCACGGGTGAGGTCTCTGTTCAGTAGCATCCAAGGCCAGGGGAGGAGATGGGGTCCCAGGCTCACCTCCTCTGCTCTCTGTTGCTCTGGATCTCAGGTGAGGGATTCCTCCTGCATGCATTACATTTGGCCATCCCTGGGATATGTCTGGGGGAGATTGGGAGAGAGAAGGAAATTTGGGCTATTCAGTTTCCCTTATTCATTCTTAATTGAAAATCCAGGACAGTGAAGTCATTGGGATCATGTTGTGTCTTTTCTTTTTGATTCCAGGTGCGAGAGGGGCCATTGTGGTGACTCAGTCTCCAGAATTTTTGTCAGTGTCTCCAGGAGAGAGGGTCACCATTAACTGTAAGACCAGTTCGGGTGTTAGTAATGAATTAAATTGCTACCAACAGAAGCCAGGGGAGGCTCCCAAGCTCCTAATTTATCTTATAACCAATCTGCAGTCCGGAGTCCCTGCCCGGTTCAGCGGCAGTGGCTCTGGGACAGATTTCTCCCTCACAATCAGCAGAGTGGAGGCAGAGGACGCTGCAGTCTATTACTGTCAGCATGACTATAGCTGGCCTCACACAGTGATACAGCCCAGAACAAAAACCTGCCCAGCAGCTGCTGAGGGAGGTGTCACTGCCCCAGGGGCTTCTCCTTCCCCTCAGCTGGGATGGGGACAGTGTGTCTGGGCTGCCTTGGGGGGTGGAGGTTTCCAGGTCTCAGAGGAAGGTGCTGAGGCTATGTAAGTGCCAACCTTGATTTCTTTCCCACAATACACAATTAAATAATCAGTTCACACCCCAAACGTGGATACCCATGTCCCATACCTGACCAAGAGCCCCCTTTCCAAATCCTTAGAAATGCTCTTTGCTAGGAGACTTCCGGTACAGGGGGAATAGCTACCACAGGAGCAGTGGATGGAGCCAGACATGTGGCCAGGAAGGCCTGAGTTCAAATCAGCCACTTCTTAGCTGTATGATGTGGGATGAGTCACTTAACCTTTGTTTTCTTTTTCTTGTCTGTAAAATGGGGATCACTATAGCAGCTGCCTTCTGGGGTGTTAGTGAGGATCAAGTAAGAAAATAATTGTGAATTGTTTAGCACTGTAGCTGTCATTCAGTAAGCACTGTAGGAATGTTAGCTATTATTATTATCATTATTAAGGCCTCCAGTCCTGGATCATTATCTTTGCCAAGGAGGCTGTTCTGAGATTAATTAAAACCTCGTTCTCTCTGTTCCTTCGCCGCTTTGCTCACATTTCTGGGCTTTGGTGCTGGGCTGAACAAGTCACACTCTCATCCTTGTCTCAGCCCCTCGAATACTTGCAGGCAGGTACTACATGCCCCATGTTGGTCCTCCCCCAAGCTCAGCCTCCCTAGTCCCTCAGACAACCTTCCTGTCTCTGGGTCTCTGGCCCTTTTCCCATCCTGGCTGTCTCCCTCTTCCTGGACTCTAACCTGCCTCAGGCCATTCTCCAACGGGGCACCCAGGAGGGAAAGCCTGATTCCAGGAGAGCTCTGAACAGGCTAGAATAAGGCAAGGCTAGAACAGCTTGGGACCAAGGAGGGAGTTCCCGACCTCCTGATAGAGAAGGGATGGAGACAGAGGACAAAGACACACTTCAGGCAAGGCTACTCTGCAGATTCAGTTTGTTGGACCCTGTTTATTTGTGGTTTCACTGAGGCAGAACATCAGGAGAGTGTCACAGTCTGTCAGACACTCACTGGAGTCTGGGCCTTCCAGCTGTACAGATGCCAACTCAGCCATGGATGCCCATGCTGAGACCCCTTTGGTGACATTCTTCCTAAATTCACTGGTTCACCCAAACCAGTGGGGCCCTTCTCCATTTCTCTGACCATCATCAGAAAAATGATTAACATAGGATCATCCAACAGTTGTCCAATACTTCTGAGCTTAGTTTTAGAGGATGTACTTTATTCTACTCCTTCCTAAGAATTTTGTTTCCGTTTATTCTTCCCATCCATATGTCTTTTTTTTTTATTACTTCTTTAAGGACCCTTAGGAAAACAAGAAATATAAGGATTGTACTGATGTAAATGGAAAAGAAGCATCAGAACAAAATGAAATGCTTCATCCCTGCATTGACCAAGCTTGATCTGGGAGAGGAGTTGAGAAATTGGACGTTCCCTACTTTGTGTTATGTTGCATTTATTTACTGATTGGTTTCATTGAACTGTCCCCCCCCCTACTTTTTATTTTATAGTATTTGTTAAATTCCTTTAACTATAAGTGCATGCAGAGGTATATTTATAAATTAAAGTTTAAAAAATAAATAAATTTAAGTCAAAATAAAGTAGTGTAATATAGAATGTATGGATGGATGTACCTCCTTTTGAGAGAAAAAAAAACTCCATACATTTCCTCCCCTTCCTTTCCTTTGGTTTTGTCTTTAGAGTGGTATTAATGTGTATAAGAATAGGTTGAAATTTGTTTGTGAATAAATATGACATTTAAAAAAAATCAACCTAAAATAATTTTTAATCAAAAGAAGGAAAGCAATCATATTATAGAATTTATAAATACCTGTATACCTTTTGGGGAAACAAATAACTTCCCCCAGGCAAAACAGTTCTGATGGGAAATTTTATATCTCTGGATAGTGCTATGACTTAAATAGAGAAAGAGGAGAGCATACAACTAAAAAGATAGAAATAGAACAAATTTAGAACCTCAATTAAATGCCAAATAACAACGTGGGACAGCTGCTGAGCACAGCCAAGACTCTAACCCAGTGAACCCCTGCTGGGCCAGCACGAGAGCAAGGATGGAGAGAAGTTGGGCTAGAATGGGAGGGAGTAGGAGGATATCGGCCAAAGTCAGAGCTTGCAGGTGTCTCTGAGGAGGGGGCTGTGGAGTGATGGGAAATGCCCTAGTCTAGGGCTGAGAAGTTTCTTTTCACTTCTATAACAAATTCTAGATTGGGAATCATGTTGGGATTTTGTGTGTTTTTTGGTTGTTGTTTGTTTGCTTTGTTTTGTTTTGAAGTCAGTCAGGGTTATTATTATTATTTTGCCCAGGGATTTTAGTAGCAGGAACTTTCTTCAATAGCTGCGGGATGCTGCAAAAATAAATAAATTTAAGTCAAAATAAAGTAGTATAATATAGAATTTATGGATGGATGTACCTCCTTTTGAGAGAAAAAAAAACTCCATACATCACCTCCCCTTCCTTTCCTTTGGTTTTGTTTTAAGAGTGGTGTTACTGTGTATAAGAATGGGTTGAAATTTGTTTGTGAATAAATATGACATTTAATAAAAAATCAACCTAAAATAATTTTCAATCAAAAGAAGGAAAGCAATCATATTATAGAATTTAAACATACCTGTATACCTTTTTGGGAAACAAATAACTTCCCTCAGGCAAAACAGTTCTGATGGGAAATTTTATATCTCTGGATAGTGCTATGACTTAAATAGAGAAAGAGGAGAGCATACAACTAAAAAGATAGAAATAGAACAAATTTAGAACCTCAATTAAATGCCAAATAACAACGTGGGACAGCTGCTGAGCACAGCCAAGACTCTAACCCAGTGAACCCCTGCTGGGCCAGCACGAGAGCAAGGATGGAGAGAAGTTGGGCTAGAATGGGAGGGAGTAGGAGGATATCGGCCAAAGTCAGAGCTTGCAGGTGTCTCTGAGGAGGGGGCTGTGGAGTGATGGGAAATGCCCTAGTCTAGGGCTGAGAAGTTTCTTTTCACTTCTATAACAAATTCTAGATTGGGAATCATGTTGGGATTTTGTGTGTTTTTTGGTTGTTGTTTGTTTGCTTTGTTTTGTTTTGAAGTCAGTCAGGGTTATTATTATTATTATTATTATTTTGCCCAGGGATTTGCCTAGGGACACACAGCTAATAAATGACAGAGATCACGTTTCAACTCAGGTCCTCCTGACTCCAGGGCTGGTACTTTATCCACAACGTGACGTTTGGACCCTCCATCCCCCACTAGGTGCTTTCTAA
>NC_067399.1:36475739-36560810 GCF_016432865.1 Antechinus flavipes | reverse complement strand
GCATAAGAAATCAAGCTTTAGAGGGGCCCCTCTACATCAAGAGAAACTTCTTTTTCTTCCTCAATGGCTCCACACAGATCATCTTTGGAATTTGTATGAATTCCCATTCAAATAGAGTAGCCACTGGATCCTTTAAGAAGAATGGAAAGGCAGCTGCTGGGCAGCTCAGTGCATACAGACCAGTCTTAATGACAGGAAGACCTGAGTTCAAATATGATATCAGACTTTTAGTAGATGTGGGACACTGGGCATGTCCCTGAACTCTGATGCCCCTTTTGCCTGAAAAAAGCCCAATGATTCCCAAGCTATAACTTGATACAGCAGTGAAAGAAAATGTCTCTTCCCTGGACCATCATGGTTCCCCCACCCTCCCCAGAGACACCTAGAGGCTCTGTCCTTGTCTGGATCCACCAGGGCCAGCCCAGCTTCTCTCCATCCCGGCTCCTTCCCTCAGGGGTCACTAAGGTATGGTCACGGCTGTGCTGGGCAGCTGTCCCCCATTGCTCCTTCCCATCACTGTGTCCTGTCTCTGCCCTCCCCTGCACATGGCCAGTCCCTGCCCTCAGCTCATAGGAAATAAGTCACTGTGCCACAGATGGACCCTGAGCTCTGGCTGCAGCCCTTCTGCCCTCCACAGCCTGCGGGTGGTATTTTCTCTTTTCCTCCAGAATCAGAACTTTTGCACTGCTGGGTATTGGGAAGAATAGTGAGGCTACATTTACAGGTAAGATATGTGGAGGTAGCTTATAGGAGATCCATTGTTAAAGGATAAATGACTTGGCAACAAGTGGGCTATCTACTGTGAGTGTGAGAAGATAATCAAGGTTCATAGTCCTGTTGGGATTCTGGGAGATTGTAAGAACAGAAAGTAATAGGAAAGCTTGGAACAGAGAGGGGCAATGGAAGGGGAGAAAGCATATGTTTTCTTATCCAGGAGTGTGCTACTCCAGTGAAATTTCCATCCCATAACTTCATGGAAAATAAAATCAAAACAGGATTTAGCCTCTTTCTCTGAGGTCTGAGAAATCTTCACGTGAGGCAGCCCAGAAAATCTGTATCCTAACTCAGGGGAAAAGGCTCAGTTATATCTTTCATCCAAAGTGCTTCAAACTTCTCTATTCCATTAAAGGTCAGTTTTGTTCCCTGTGTGATTAAATTCAAGACTGGTAGAATAAGATATTCCTGATTTTAATATTATTGCATTATGGAATATTGTTTTCCAAGATCTTCTCTGGTGTTTACTAGAAGCTGCTAGTCTTTTGTGATATCGAGTCATTCCTTGTGTCTTGAAATGCTTCTTTCTGGGGTTTTGCCAGATTTTTCTCTGTCCTATATATGACAAGAGTTTTAGCATGAGGTTCCTGGATCTTTTCTCTTACCCTGCCATTTGAGCATAAGCATACAGAGAATAAAAAAGTTCTTTAATGAGATAGAAAACTGTCAAGTATTTTGGATAAATAGAATAGAAATTAAATGATTTGCATGTATAAAGTGCTTTGCAAACATTAAAATACAATACAATTTCTCATTAATATTATTATTAATATTAAATTTAGATAGTTTAAGAGCCTTGGTTATGATCATAGAGGCAACAGAACTAGACTGAACCCATTTCATAAGTCTCAAGACCAGTGATCTCTCTACCAGGAGATGCAGGCCATTGAGATCTCTTTCTACCTATTAGCCACAGCTGAGATATGGGGTGGGGGAAGGCCCTGAGAGATAGGAAGAGTTCAGGATGAATCCTAGGTCAGAGTCTTAAAGATTTTAAAGGCAGTTCTCGCCCTCTACAGCACTAAGACAAGTAGGAGAAGAGGAAGGTTGAGGGGAGGGGGGAGATAAGTTTTGTTTTGGATATGTTGACTTTAAGATCTACTGGACTTCCAATTAAGTTGTCTGAAAGGCAGTAGGAGATGCCAGTTTGGAGGGTGGCAGAGAGAGGGACAGGAGAAGCAGATTTGTAAATTGTCAGCAAAGTAACATGAATTAAATAAGTGGGAACTGATGAGATCACCTACTAAAGTGATCCAGAGGGTGAAGAGAAGAGGGGCCTGAGTCTGAGCTGCCCAGCCCCTGCCTCCCCAGCTGCCTTTTTATAGCTGCTCTCAGCAGGAGCTTCCTGGGCTGGGAGTGAGCCATGCAAAACAGCCCAGGGAGGGAGGCTTCTGCTCAGAGGCAGGCCCAGTGATCTCCCCTCCTGGCTAGCCCAGAACCTCGAGCTGTAGCACTGCAGCAGTCCCCTTCTGGTACTGTGGGATGGGGATATCCCAGTGGGGTAGACCCTACCTTGCCTCCATTAGCCTCAGAGCTGCCAAGAAAGCTCAGGAGCTGGATGGGACCAGCCTGGAAGAGATTCCTATATATGGTCAGTGACTCAAGGGGGTCACCCTCCATTCTAACCTAAAGCACCTGCCCATCACTCCAGATTTTTCTCACATTTTCCCAGAGTTTTCAGTGATTACTGTGACTGTCTGCTCATAAAGAAAGACTTTGTAATCCTTGGAATTGGTACAATAGGGGGAGTCATTTCTTAATGTTACTATAAATACTGCTGTAGTGATTTATTTGTTTTTGCAGCATCCCGCAGCTATTGAAGAAAGTTCCTGCTATTAAAATCCCTGGACAATGCAAATAGCTCATGTCAGAAATCCACCTGGTTTGATTAGAAGAAATTACATTAATGAAGAGGAATTACCCTCATTTTATTGTTGTACCCAGAGGAATATATGGTGGTTTAAAATCGAACCTCCAGCGGAAATCTCCCCCTATTCCTCGGTGAGCTCTGAGGGAACAGGAACCATCTTACTATTCCCCTCGTGTCTCCAGCTCTTAGCACAGGGTTTGGTCCATAATAAGTGCCTAATCAGCATTGTTTTATTCATTAATTTCCTCATTCATTAAAATGTCAGCATGAGAAACCAAGCTTTCTTGGAAAGTAAGGGAAACCCCTCTCCTCTTCATTTACTTCACAGGGATGATCTGGGAATTTGGAGACATGAACTCCCATGCAAACGGGATAGCCACAGCATTCTTTAGAAAGCACCTAGTGTGGGGTGGAGGGTCCAAACGTCACATTATGGATAAAGTACCAGCCCTGGAGTCAGGAGGACCTGAGTTGAATAAATTTGATAAATAGCTATATTAGTATTCTGGCATAGGAAATGGCTGAGAAGTACAATTTTTCTTCCTGTAATGAATTTTAATTTTTTAAATTTGTCATACTTTAAGCAGACAAATAGCCTTATCCTCTTCTGAAAATCTCTCTTTGTATTTCCCTGTCTTTGTCTCTCTCTCTCTCTCTCTTTCTCTCTCTCTCCTTTTCTCTCTCTCTCTTCTTTCTCTTTCTCTCTCATTCTCACTCTCTTTTCTCTCTCTCTTTCTCTCCCTCTCTGTCTCTGTCTCTTTCTGCCTGCTTCTCTGTCTCTCTGTATTTTCTCTGTCTGTCTGTCTCCCTCTCTGTCTGTCTGTCATTCCCTGACCCCTGGAACCTGAAACTACCATCAACGAGAATTCCTGGTACCAGTTACTCCAGTCTGTGAAACGCTAATAACAGATCACTCTCTCACGGAGACCATGAAAGCAAGAAAAGGCAGGAAACACCAGTGTAGATAGTCAAGACAAGACCCTCCATTTACTGTGTCAAGGTTCTCCATATTTAAGCCTTCAAACTGCAAAATTACTAAGGAAACATAAAGAACCATAAAGTAGATAAAGGGGCATGAAGGGACAATGTTTTGTATACTGGTAGAAACTAGGCATTCTCTATAGAAACAGGGTCACCCTCTTGCCACCCTGATTAATGATACATGCCCAATACACCCATTCTTAATTCTTCTCAGTCTTTGCTGGTCTGCTGATTGATATTTTAAAGAGGTTTAAGGGGGATTCCAAGCCAGGCCAAGATAACATGGAATCCTGCAGCTAAGCAGGTGTGGCTATGTAGGTGTTGTTGCCTGGAGAGGCTCATCAGCCTTCATCGGGTTTTGTCCAGAAACTGCTTGAGAAGAATCTGAGGGCCCCTGGCAGCACCCGGCATGGCAGTGTGATGTGAAAAAGCCACTCAACCTCTGTTTTCAGTAAACCTACTATTCTGTGTTTCAGTTACAGAAATGTATTAGCTGTGTGATTTATAGCAAATTATTTTATCTCTGCTCAGCTTTCTCATTTGTAAAGATAAATAATGATTTTCCTTGTGAAGATCATATAAATATGAAAGTGCTTAGCAAAAACCAAAAGCTATATGAATGTTAACTGCTTTATTGGATAAAATTGCTTCATATTTGATAACTTTATGGCTTTTTAGATGTGACCAACATACAATGCCAATGTGTGATAAATAATTTTTGGGTCTGTGTAAATTAACTTAAGCAAATTCAACTAAATTAAGCCCTCACCAAACTTAGGAGAATAGTGCATAGGATCTTTCTCCTTCTTCTTCCTTCCCTCCTTCCCTGACAGAAGGGGTAAGAGAGAAAGAAAAAAATATATCATTCAGTAAAATTAGTTATTTGGGATATGATAGTAAAAGCAGTTTTTCGAAGCTCACTTGTAATGTTCTCCTTGGTTTGGTTTCCTTGGGTTCTCTGGGGGCAGCCTTTCTTTCAGTTCTGTAATCACCATAGGGATAGCCAGGGGTTAAAGTCCAAATTCTTTACTATCTCCTTGCCTGGGGCCTGGGCCAGTTTTTTTTGAGGTCCCCCTGAATGTTTCTTGGTTTTTGTGGGGAAAGGAGGAGGAGGACCACCACCATGGTCTCTGTCTTCCCTAGTTCTGATTCTGGCTGAGTTTGTCTGAGCTTATGTGCTCCACATTGAGTATAAACCAATCATTCTATCACTAGGAAACTATTATTTGTTGTAGGATTAAATCAATCATTCTGAACCATACTAAACTACATGGTTACATTATCTCCTCAATTCCACTGGTTTAGCTCCTTGTTTCAAGTTCAGAGTTCTGGCCCATAACACCCACTAAAGGGATATATAAAATATAATCTATTTGTACTAAATTTAGGAAAACAGAAAAAAATAGATCATGGCTACTTAAAAACTGCCACAAAAAAAAAAAAAAAACCAAAAAAACCAAAAAAACAGCCTACTTTTGCGTTATCTGGAGTCAGATTTCTTAGGGCCTAGTTTTAAAAAATTGACCCCTTACCTCTTTTCTGGCACACAAAAGAGAAATGATTTGTGTGAATTGGAAAATATTCAAGTAACAATTCAAGTTGTCTGGAACATTGTATTGAAATTTAGAAAAATCTCATAAACTAAAGTTAAATAAAATTTAAAAATCTGTCCTATGTTTCAGAGAGGCTTGAAGAGACTTACATGAACTAATGCTAAGTGAAATGAGCAGAGCCAGGAGATCATTATATACGGGAACAAGAAGACTATTAGATGATCAATTCTGATGGACAGGGCCCTCTTCAGCAATGAGATGATTCAAATCAATTCCAATGATCTTTTGATGAAGAGAGCCATTTATACCCGGAGAGAGCACTGTGGGAACTGGGACCATAACATAGCATTCTCACTCTCTCTACTGTTGTTTGCTTGTGTTTTGTTTTCTTTCTCAGTTTTTTCTTCCTTCTTGATCTGATTTTTCTTGTACAGCAAGATAACTGTATAGATATGAATACATATATTGTAATTAACATATATTTTAACATATTTAACATTTATTGGACCACTTGCCATCTAGGGGAGGGGGTAGGAGAAAGGGGGGGAAATTTGGAACTAAGGGTTTTGCAAGGGTCAGTGTTGAAAAATTACCCATGCATATGTTTTGTAAATAAAAAGCTTTAATAAAAAATAAAATCTATTCTATCTCAATTTTTAAAAAAAATAATTGTCTTGTTTTCTCCCTAAAACAAAAAGGGAAATTGTTTAAGGGAATGGAAATCCTCCCTGAGAACTTCCCAGCTCAACAGTTTGGAGCAGAATAGATTTGTCAAATAAAAGAAGATGGAAAGTTTATTAAGCTTTGCTAATACTGTTTTACATTATTTTGTAAATGTAATTTAGGGTATTTTCACTGACACTAGAAAATTAAGTAGAAATGACAACTAAAACTATTTGGTTATTACTTAGGAAAAATCTAAAATTGTTAAGTAAGTTAATTGGAGCTATTATTATCATGTTAAAATTAAATCTGATAATTACTGTATACAGCACAGCCCATAAAAACAATAAGAATGTCAGGGGTTGGGCAACAAACAGCTCCCCTCTTTTCCTGGAGCTATTGTCAACTCCCTGTAATTTGTAGCCTTGGCAGTTTTCTTAATCTTCAGCAAGGCTATCAACCCTGAGAGATGAGCAGAGAAGTCAAAGAAGAGGCACATGGCAGAGAAAAACAAATGGAAACAAAAGAATTCTTAAAAAGGGGGAGAACAAAGTGTGTTACCCAAAATGTGAGCTCACAAATACGGCAGGTGGCAAGGGAACAGAGCAATTATTGGATCATCCCGTGCTCCTTACTCTTGTGATGATGTCACAGAAAAATGGAGAAGGGCACCTTTGTTTTGGGTGGAGCCCTCCCAGTACACTTAGGAAGCACGTGACAAAAGGGGTCTCACAGCATGGGCGGGCATGGCTGAGCTGGAAGGCCCAGACTCTGGTGAGTGTCTGACAGACTGTGATGTTCTCCTGATGCTCGATCTCAGTGAAACCACAAATAAGTAGAGTCTATGAAACTGAATCCACAGAGGAGCCGTGTCTGACATATAGGTCTCTGTTCCTTGTGCCCATCCCTTCTCTGTCAGGGGGTCCCAGGCTGTTCTAGGCTTGCCCGGGTCAGAGCTTCCCTGGAATCCTGCTTTCCCTCCTGTCTGCCCCGTGGGAGAATGGCCTGAGAGAGGCTGTGCCCAGGCAGAGGGAGGCAGCCAGGATGGGGAAAGGGCCAGAGGCCCAGAGGCAGGAAGGTTGTCTGAAGGAGTCAGGGAGGCTGAGCTTGAGGAAGGAGCAACATGGGGCTTGTAGTACCTGCCTGCAAGCATTCAAGGGGATGTGACAAGGATGGGGATGGGACTTGTCTGGTAGAAATGTGAGCAAAGGGGAAAGGTGCCCAGAGGGTAAGTTTAGACTTAAACTAAGACCAGACTCCCTGGCAGTGAGAACTATGTAGGACGTTTTACTGGAGGCAGGAATAATAATAACAGCCAACATTCCCAGAACGCTTACTTCGGGCCCTACACACTGCTAAGCACTTTATAATCTTTAGCTCACTTGATCTTCTCAACAACCCTGGAAACAGAGACAAAGGTTAAACGGCTTGCCCAGCATCACACAACTAGGAATTACTTGAGGGGGATTTGAACTCACTTCCTCCTTCCCCCATGGTTCTATTCTCTGCACCACGTCATTCCCTCAATAGCCAGTCCTGCTGCACGGGATGTCTTCAAACAAAGACTGAAACAACTGAGGATTGGGAAAGTGGACTATTGCTCAGGTCTGGGTCAGAGGACCCCATCCTTGGGTGTCATCCAATCATTTAGATCGTGTCACTCCATGATTCTTGGCTGAACTCCTTGCAGTCCCAGCATCTTCCTCTGGGACTTAAATACCTCCCCCGAGGCAGCCCAGACTCACTGCCTAGTCCTAGCCAAGGGGAAGGAGAAGCCCCCGGGGCCCTGATGCTCCCTCAGCAGCTGCTGGGCAGGTTTTTGTTCGGGGCTGTATCACTGTGGGAGGAAGGTAACTACTCTGACAGTAATAGACTGCAGCGTCCTCAGCCTCCACGTTGCTGATTGTGAGGGAGAAATCTGTCCCAGAGCCACTGCCACTGAATCGGGGAGGGACCCCGGATGCCAGGTTAGAAGCACCATAGATGAGGAGCCTGGGGGCCTGGCCTGGTTTCTGTTGGTACCAGTGTAGGCTGGTGCTAATACCCTGACTGGCCCTGCAGGACATGGTGACTCTCTCTCCTGGAGATGCAGCCAGGGAGGCTGGAGACTGGGTCAGCACAATGGCCCCTCGGGCATCTGGAATCACAAACACAAGAGAAATAGTGAGAACAGCGCCGGGTCGTATTCACAAAAAGAGACATGTCTCTGACACTGTGGTGAATTAAACCTTCAGTCCTGTCCCATGATCCCTAGTGCAGAGACACATTTGCTCTCTGACCCTCCCTGTACTGTCAAAGGGACAAAAGACAGGCCTGTCTCAGCTCTTCCTCACTCACCTGGGATCCAGAAGAACAGGAGAAAGAGCATCTGAGCCTGGGACCCCATCTCCATGTGCCTGAGTCTGAGCTGCCCAGCACCTTCCTCCCCAGATCCCTTTTTATAGCTGTTCTCAGTAGGGAGCTTCCTGGGCTGGGAGTGAGCCATGCAAAACAGCCCAGGGAGAGAGGCTTCTACTCAGAGGCAGGCCCAGTGATCTCCCCTCCTGGCTAGCCCAGAACCCCGAGCTGTAGCACTGCAGCAGTCCCCTTCTGGTACTCTGGGATGGGGATATCCCAGTGGGGTAAACCCTACCTTGCATCCATTAGCCTCAAAGCTGCCAAGAAAGCTCAGGAGCTGGATGGGATCAGCCTGGAAGAGATTCACATATATGGTCAGTGACTCAAGGGGGTCACCCTCCATTCTAACCTAAAGCACCTACCCATCACTCCAGATTTTTCTCACATTTTCCCAGAGTTTTCAGTGATTACTGTGACTGTATATTCATAAAGAAAGACTTTATAATCTTTGGAATTGGTACAATAGAGGGGAGACATTTCTTAATGTTACTATAAATACTGCTGTAGTTATTTGTTTTTGCAGCATCCCGCAGCTATTGAAGAAAGTTCCTGCTATTAAAATCCCTGGACAATGCAAATAGCTCATGTCAGAAATCCACTTGGTTTGATTAGAAGAAATTACATTAATGAAGAGCAATTACCCTCATTTTATTGTTGTACCCAGAGGAATATATGGTGGTTTAAAGTCCAACCTCCAGTGGAAATCTCCCCCTATTCCTCTGTCAGCTCTGAGGGAACAGGGACCATCTTACTGTTCCCTTAGTGTCTGCAGCTCTTAGCCCAGGGTTTGGTCCATGATAAGTGCCTAATCAGCATTGTTTTATTCATTAATGTACTCATTCATTAAAATGTCAGCATGAGAAACCAAGCTTTCTTGGAAAGTAGGGGAAACCCCTCTCCTCTTCATTTACTTCACAGGGATGATCTGGGAATTTGGAGACATGAACTCCCAGGCAAACGGGATAGCCCCAGCATTCTTTAGAAAGCACCTAGTGGGGGGATGGAGTGTCCAAATGTCACATTGTGGATAAAGTACCGGCCCTGGAGTCAGGAGGACCTGAGCTGAAATGTGATCTCTGCGATTTCTTAGCTGTGTGTCCCTGGGCAAATCCCTGAGCAAAATAATAATAATAATAATAACCCTGACTGACTTCAAAACAAAACAAAACAAACAAACAACAACCAAAAAACACACAACATCCCAACATGATTCCCAATCTAGAATTTGTTACAGAAATGAAAAGAAACTTCTCAGCCCTAGACTAGGACATTTCCCATCAATCCACAGCCCCCTCCTCAGAGACACCTGCAAGCTCTGCCTTTGCCCGATATCCCCCACTCCCTCCCATGCTAGCCCAACTTTTCTCCATCCTTGCTCCTGTGCCGGCCCCTCAGGGGTTCACTGGGTTAGAGTCTTGGCTGTGCTCAGCAGCTGTCCCCATCACTGTGTCCTCTCCCTGTTCCCCCCGGGCAGTCCCTGTCCTCAGCTCCCAGGCAATGGAGCATCGCTGTACCAAAAAAGGACCCTGGTCCCTGGCTTCAGCCCTCCTGCCCTCCGCAGCCTCCAGATTGTATTTTCTCTCCTGCTTCGGCATCAGATCTGTTGCAAAACTGGGATAATAGTCACCATAGAGAGTTGTCTCAACCAAACCTGACTAGAGATGACCGGGTTGTTCAGTGGATAGGGAATTGGACTTGGAATGGGGAGACTCTGAATTCAAATACAGCTCCCAACACTTACTAGCTGTGAAAGCCTGACCAGGTCATTTATCCATTTCCATTTATTCCAGCTTCTTCACCTCTAAATTTGGCATTAAAATGTCCCTCACATCCTAGTGTAGTTGTGTGCCTGAAAAAAGATATTTTAGAAAACACTTTCTAAATTTTAAAGCACTTTATAAATGTTCTCCTCGTTGTTATTTTCAAAAAAGTGCATGTAGAACAAACTCCAGGGCACAAATATTTTATTTATTTTGACTTCAGATAATTTGATTGTTTTCTTTTGCTTTAAAATTATATTTACATGCAACTACATCCTTATTGCCTCTTCAGGTCACCAAGATCTCCCTTGTCGCAAAGATTTTTTTAAAAAAAGGAGAAAAAACAATGCAAAAAAAAACTGAACAGGGCACAGTTCTCACATCATATGTAATATATAATAAGATACTAAAGAAACATTGTTTCCCAACACTAGAGAAACTGGAGGGTTGATGATAAATATAATAGTGTTATGCTGAAAAATGTCTATTAAGTAGCCTTAAGAAATGTAGCCACTTTCATGTGCAATTGTCACTATTAGTAGTTTGTTCGTCACTTTCTCACATCTAGACTACCAAGAAAACATTAAATTAAGCACTGATTTTGAGTATTTGCTGATATTTGAGCTGGAAATGTTCACAAGGAAAATTTGACAACCAATTCATTGTCATCCTCTACTTATTTGCTCATAGTATCATCCTTTATGTCTAAATCATGAACCCATTCTGACCTTCTCTTAGTATTGGGTGTTACATGTTCTTCTATACCTAGTTTCTACCATTCATTTTTCAATTTTCTCAGCAACTAGATTTTTTTCTCAGGTAGTTCATTGATGGCTTATTCAAAATTTCCCCACTAAAATGAGATCATTTGAGTATTTGATTTGCTCTTCCTTAAGCTGGGTAATGTATATTTTTGTGAAATTCATCAATTTCATTTAGGTTATCAGATTAATTGGCATTCATTTAAGCAAAATAGTGGTATTGCTTTAATTTCTCTTGATTTGTGGTAAGTTCACCCTTTTCATTTTTGAGACTGGTAATTTGGTTTTTTCTTTTCTTTTTCTAGCCATATTTACTAAAGGTTTAACCAATTCAGTTTTAGTTAGTAGTTCAATAGTTTCCTTACCTTCATTTTCTTGATCTCTGCTTTTATTTTCAGAATATCTTTTTGGCATTTAATTGAGGTTCTAAATTTGTTTTATTTCTATCTTTTTAGTTGTATGCTCTCCTCTTTCTCTATTTAAGTCATATAACCATCCAAAGATATAAAATTTCCCCTAAGAACTGTTTTGCCTGGGAGAAGTTATTTGTTTCCCAAAAATGTATACAGGTATTTATAAATTCTATAATAGGATTGCTTTCCATCTTTTGATTAAAAATTATTTTAGGTTGATTTTTTATTAAATGTCATATTTATTCACAAACAAATTTCAACCCATTCTTATACACAGTAACACCACTCTTAAAACAAAACCAAAGGAAAGGAAGAGGAGGAAATGTTTGGAGATTTTTTTTCTCAGGTAGTTCATTGATGGCTTATTCAAAATTTCCCCACTAAAATGAGATCATTTGAGTATTTGATTTGCTCTTCCTTAAGCTGGGTAATGTATATTTTTGTGAAATTCATCAATTTCATTTAGGTTATCAGATTAATTGGCATTCATTTAAGCAAAATAGTGGTATTGCTTTAATTTCTCTTGATTTGTGGTAAGTTCACCCTTTTCATTTTTGAGACTGGTAATTTGGTTTTTTCTTTTCTTTTTCTAGCCATATTTACTAAAGGTTTAACCAATTCAGTTTTAGTTAGTAGTTCAATAGTTTCCTTACCTTCATTTTCTTGATCTCTCCTTTTATTTTCAGAATATCTTTTTGGCATTTAATTGAGGTTCTAAATTTGTTTTATTTCTATCTTTTTAGTTGTATGCTCTCCTCTTTCTCTATTTAAGTCATATAACCATCCAAAGATATAAAATTTCCCCTAAGAACTGTTTTGCCTGGGAGAAGTTATTTGTTTCCCAAAAATGTATACAGGTATTTATAAATTCTATAATAGGATTGCTTTCCATCTTTTGATTAAAAATTATTTTAGGTTGATTTTTTATTAAATGTCATATTTATTCACAAACAAATTTCAACCCATTCTTATACACAGTAACACCACTCTTAAAACAAAACCAAAGGAAAGGAAGAGGAGGAAATGTTTGGAGATTTTTTTTCTCAAAAAGAAGTACATCCATCCATATTATACTATTCTTATATTATACTACTTTATTTTGACTTAAATTTATTTATTTTTTTAAACTTTAATTCATAAATATACCTCTGCATGCACTTATAGTTAAAGGAATTTAACAAATTCTACAAAATAAAAAGTGTGGGGGGGAACAGTTCAATGAAACCAATTGGTAAATAAATGCAACATAACACAAAGTATGAAATGTCCAATTTCTCAACTCCTCTCCCAGATCAAGCTTGGTCATTGCAGGGATGAAGCATTTCATTTTGTTCTGATGCTTCTATTTCCATTTACATCAGTACAATCCTTATATTTCTTGTTTTCCTAAGGGTGCTTAGAGAAGTAAAAAAAAAAAAAAAAGACATATGTAAGGGAAGAATAAATGGAAACAAAATTCTTAGGAAGGAGTAGAATAAAGTACATCCTCTAAAACTAAGCTCAGAAGTATTGGACAACTGTTGGATGATCCTATGTTAATCATTTTTCTGATGATGGTCAGAGAAATGGAGAAGGGCCCCACTGGTTTGGGTGAACCAGTGAATTTAGGAAGGATGTGACCAAAGGGGTCTCAGCATGGGCATCCATGGCTGAGTTGGCATCTGCACAGCTGGAAGGCCCAGACTCCAGTGAGTGTCTGACAGACTGTGACACTCTCCTGATGTTCTGCCTCAGTGAAACCACAAATAAACAGGGTCCAACAAACTGAATCTGCAGAGTAGTCTTGCCTGAAGTGTGTCTTTGTCCTTTGTCTCCATCCCTTCTCTATCAGGAGGTCAGGAACTCCCTCCTTGGTCCCAAGCTGTTCTAGCCTTGCCTTATTCTAGCCTGTTCAGAGCTCCCCTGGAATCAGGCTTTCCCTCCTGGGTGCCCCATTAGAGAATGGCCTGAGGCAGGTTGGCGTCCAGGAAGAGGGACACAGCCAGGATGGGAAAAGGGTCAGAGACCCAGTGACAGGAAGGTTGTCTGAGGGACTAGGGAGGCTGAACTTGGGGGAGGACCAACATGGGGCTTGTAGTACCTGCCTGCAAGCATTCGAGGGGCTGAGACAAGGATGAGAGTGTGACTTGTTCAGCCCAGCACCAAAGCCCAGAAATGTGAGCAAAGCGGGGAAGGAACAGAGAGGACGAGTTTTTAATTAATCTCAGAACAGCCTCCTTGGCAAAGATAATGATCCAGGACTGGAGGCCTAAATAATAATAATAATAATAGCTAACATTCCTACAGTGCTTCCTGAGTGACAGCTACAGTGCTAAACAATTCACAATTATTTTCTTACTTGATCCTCACTAACACCCCAGAAGGCAGCTGCTATAGTGATCCCCATTTTACAGACAAGAAAAAGAAAACAAAGGTTAAGTGACTCATCCTGCATCATACAGCTAAGAAGTGGCTGATTTGAACTCAGGCCTTCTTGGCCACATGTCTGGCTCCATCCACTGCTCCTGTGGTAGCTATTCCCCCTGTACCGGAGGTCTCCTAGCAAAGAGCATTTCTAAGGATTTGGAAAGGGAGCTCTTAGTCAGGTATGGGACATGGGTATCCACGTTTGGGGTGTGAACTGACTATTTAGATTGTGTATTGTGGGAAAGAAATCAAGGTTGGCACTTACATAGCCTCAGCATCTTCCTCTGAGACCTGGAAACCTCCACCCCCCAAGGCAGCCCAGACACACTGTCTCCATCCCAGCTGAGGGAAAGGAGAAGCCCCTGGGGCACTGACACCTCCCTCAGCAGCTGCTGGGCAGGATTTTGTTCTGGGTTGTATCACTGTGAGGGGATAGCCATAGTCATGCTGACAGTAATAGACTGCAGCATCCTCTGCCTCCACTCTGCTGATTGTGAGGGAGAAATCTGTCCCAGAGCCACTGCCGCTGAACCGGGCAGGGACCCCAGTTTGCAGGTTGTTTGTATAATAAATTAGGAGCTTGGGAGCCTCCCCTGGCTTCTGTTGGTACCAATTTAATTCATTACTAACACCCGAGCTGGTCTTACAGTTAATAGTGACCCTCTCTCCTGGAGACACTGACAAAAATTCTGGAGACTGAGTCACCACAATGGCCCCTCTCGCACCTGGAATCAAAAAGAAAGACACAACATGATCCCAATGACTTCACTGTCCTGGATTTTCAATTAAGAATGAATAAGGGAAACTGAATAGCCCAAATTTCCTTCTCTCTCCCAATCTCCCTCAGACATATCCCAGGGATGGCCAAATAACAATGTAATGCATGCAGGAGGAATCCCTCACCTGAGATCCAGAGCAACAGAGAGCAGAGGAGGTGAGCCTGGGACCCCATCTCCTCCCCTGGCCTTGGATGCTACTGAACAGAGACCTCACCCATGAGCTGGCATTTATCTGGGTCCTAGCAATTGGGGCTGTCCCTGAGGAAACAGGCAAATCAACAGGGGGAAGTGGAAAGGCACATTGATTTTAAGAGCTTTTATCAATCAATTTAAGAGTATTATCAATCATTTTAACTCATAAAAGAGAGTATAATCCTGTCTACTCACCCAAACCCTGGGGAGTCGGATCAAAGTCCCCCATGAACTGTATCTTCATTTAGTTTTGTTATCAATGTTCTATTGTAATTTTTGTTAATTATGTTTTTCTTTTTTAAAATTTTATTCATATTGATTTTAATCCAAAAAGAAACATTTCTCTGTATGGTACACATCATGAAAACAAGATTCAATATAACAACACAAATTTTCCTTTCATACTGTTTCCTTTTTTTTTTTTTTGGAAACTTTTTTTTCTTTGCGTTTAGCAATTTTTTGAATAATTTCTCCTCAATCTGTTCTCCAGATCCAGTTGTTTTTCAGAGGAGAAGTTTCCTTTTTTTTTCTCTTTTTAAAAATTCTTTTGAGTTTGGAAATATAGAAAGTCAAAAAGGTTTTCTGACCTACTCTGACATCTTCCCAGAACCCTCCACATTCTTCTAACTCTGACAAAGTTCTTTATATACTTGACATATGAGACCTTTATTTGAGAAATAGTTTATAGAATTTTTCTCCCGATTTTCTGTTTTCCTTCCAATCTTGGCTACATTGATTTTACTTGTACAAAATCTTGCTAATTTAATGTTATGTAGATCATCCATATTTTGCCTCAAAATGTTCTCTTGGGATAGCTAGGTGGCACAGTGGATAGAGCATCAGCCCTGAATTCAGGAGGACCTCAGTTCAAATCTGATCTCATACACTTAATACTTCCTAACTGTGTGATCCTGGGCAAATCACTTAACCCCAATGACCTCAGCCAAGGAAAAATTCTCTTTGTCTCAGGGACTCAAAAATTGTTCTCCTAGAACTTTTCACCAATGAAGAGGAAATCAGAGCAGCAATTAGGAGATACTTTGCCCAACTTTATGCCAATACATTTGGTAACTCAAGTGGGAAGAATACCTACAAAAATATAGGTTGCCCAGATTAACAGAAGAGGAAATAAATTACTTAAATAGTCCCATTTTAGAAAAAAGCAATACAACAAGCTATTAATCAATTCCCTAAGAAAACATCCCCAGGATCAGATAGATTTACATGTGAATTCTACCAAATATTTAAAGAACAATTAACTCAATACTGTATAAATTATTTGACAAATTAAGGAATGAAGGACTCCTAACAAATTCCTTTTATGGCACAAACATGGTACTGATACCTAAACCAGATAGAATATAAACAGAGAAAGAAAACTATAGACCAATGTCCCTAATCAATATTGACGCAAACATTTTAAATAAAATATTGTTGGTGCAGTTTTGAACTGATGTAACCATTCTCTTCATTTACAGTCATTTCATCACAAATGCTTGAAAATCTTCTATTTCCTTGAATGTTTATCTTTTCCCCTGACATATCACACTGCATTTTACAAAGTTGGTGATTCTTGGTTGCAATTCTAGCTCCATTTCTTTCCAGAATATCATATTCCAAGTCCTTTGATTCTTAATGTAGATGTTGCTAAATTTTATCTTATTCTGACTGTGGCACCTCTATATTTGAATTGTTTCTTTCCAGAAGCTTACAATATGAATTTGTCTATGATATTCTTGGGAGTTTTTATTCTGGGATATTTTTCATCAGTGAATTCTTTTAATTTCTAACTTGCCCTTTGGTTCTAGAATCAAAAGGGTTTTCCTTGACTATTTCATGAAAGATGATGTCTAGACTTTTTGTTTTTGGATCCTGGCTTTCAGGTAGAACAAAAATTCTTAGATTATCTCTCTTGGATCTATTTTCCAGGTCAGTTGTTTTTCCAGTGAGATATTTTATATTATTTTTCATATTTTTATTCTTTTTGGACTTGTTTTCTTGTATCTTGATTTCTCCTAAAATCATTAGCTTCCATTTATTCAATTCTAATTTTTAAGGAATTATATTCCTCAATGGGTTTTTGTAACTACTTTCCAATTTGACCAAATTTGTTATTAAAAGATAAAGATATATATATATATAGAGAGAGAGATAGATAGATAGATAGATAGATAGATAGTGTGTGTATACATATATGTATGTATGTGTGTGTGTGTGTGTGTGTATAATATTATTATTTAAAGATATTTGAAGAGGTCTAGAGGAGGACTGAGGGAAACCCTGCCTTCACTTTGCCATCTTGATTCTTTACCCAGATCCAATCATTCTGGGGATCAGTTTGGAACTATGACTAAAGGAGCATAAATCTACACATACCCTAAAACACCACTACTAAATCTATCTCCCAAATAGATCATAAATAATGGAACTGGTCCCACTTGTACAAAAATATTTAAAGCAGCTCTTTTTGTGATAGCCAGGATTAGAAGTTGAGATTTTCATTAATCAGAGAATGACTGAACAAATTTTGGTAGATGAGTGGAATGAAATACTGTTGTGCTATAAGAGCACTGTTGTGCTGACAGATGATAGAAAACCTGGAAGGACATATATGAACTGATGCTAGGTGAAGCAAACAGAACCAGGAGAACATTGTTCACAAAAACAACAACATTTGGCAATGATCAAATTTCATAGATATAAATCTTCTCAGCAAAAAATTGATCCAAGGAAATTCCAAAAGAATCATGCTGGAAAATGCTATCCATATAGAGAGAAAGAACTCTAGAGCCTGAATCCAGATTGAAGCATATTAGTTCACCTTTTTCTCACATCATCACCATGCATGGCTGAATTGACATCTGCAGAGCTGAAAGACCCAGACTCCAGTCAGTGTGTGACAGACTGTTATGCTTTCCTGATGTTCAGCCTTAGTGAAACCACAAATAAAAGTCCAACAAAATAAATTCGCACAGGAGCCATGCTTGAAATATAGGGCTCTGTCCTTTGTGTCCATCCCTTCTCTGTCAGGAGGCCAGTAACTCCCTCCTAGGTCCCAAGCTGTTCTTGGTTTGCCCTGGTCAGAGCTCCCCTAGAATCCTGCTTTCCCTCCTGGGTTGGAAAATGGCCTGAAGCTGGCTGGTGTCCAGAGAGAGGGAGGCAGCCAGGATGGGAAAAGGGCCAGAGGCCAAGAGAAGGGAAAGTCATCTGAAGGATCAGGGAGGCTGAGCTTGGGGCAGGATCAACATGGGACATGTAGAAACTGCCTTCAACTATCAAAAGGGATGTGACAAGGATGAAGGTTTGACTTGTCTTGTACCAAATCACAGAAAGTTGAGCAGAGTGGGAAAAGTGCAGAGAAGCTGATTTTAGATTTATCCTAAGAACAGACTCCCTGGGAGTGAGAACTATGTAGAAAGGTAATAATCCATTACTGTAAATAGTGACAATAATAACACCTACCATTCCTATGACTCCTACTAAGTGCCAAGAACACTACTAAACATTTCACAATCACTTTCTCACTTGATTTTCACAACCACCCTAGGAGGCAGATGCTACTATAAGTGCCATTTTACAAATAAAAAATTGAAACAAATGTTAACTAATTTGCCCAGAATCATACTACTAGGAAGTAGCTTATTTGAACTTGGGCCTTCCTGACCACATGCCTGGCTCTGTCCACTGCTCCTATGGGAGTCTCTTCCCATGCACCAGAGGTCTCCTATCAAAGACTATAAGAGTTTTTCTAAGGATTTGGAGAGGGCGTGTTTGGTCAGGTATGGAAGAGAGAAAATTACTTTTGGGTTGTGAACTAATTACTTAGATTGTTTCACTCTTTTGTAAGTAACTGGAAAGAAAATCAGGAAATTGTCAAAATCACAGCATCTTCCTCTGACACATGGAAACCTCTCCCAAGAAGCAAGCCAGATAAGTTTAAGGGTGTGCACAGTTTGATAACTTTTTGAGCATAATTCCAGACTGCTCTCCAGAAGGGTTGGATTCGTTCACAACTCCACCAACAATGCATCAGTGTCCCAGTTTTCCCGCATCCCCTCCAACATTCATCATTATTTTTCCCTATCATCTTAGCCAATCTGACAGGTGTGTAGTGGTATCTCAGAGTTGTCTTAATTTGCATTTCTCTGATCAATAGTGATTTGGAACACTCTTTCATATGAGTGCAAATAGTTTCAATTTCATCCTCTGAAAATTGTCTATTCATATCCTTTGACCATTTATCAACTGGAGAATGGCTTGATTTCTCATAAATTAGAGTAAATTCTCTATATATTTTGGAAATAAGACCTTTATCAGAACCTTTAACTGTGAAGATGTTTTCCCAGTTTGTTGCTTCCCTTCTAATCTTGTTTGCATTAGTTTGGTTTGTACAAAGGATTTTTAATTCGATGTAATCAAAATTTCCTATTTTGTGATCAGTAATGGTCTCTAGTTCTTCTTTGGTCACAAATTCCTTCCTCCTCCACAAGTCTGACAGATAAACTATCCTATGTTCCTCTAATTTATTTATAATCTTGTTCTTTATGCCTAAATCATGGACCCATTTTGATCTTATCTTGGTATACGGTGTTAAGTATGGGTCTATGCCTAATTTCTGCCATACTAATTTCCAGTTATCCCAGCAGTTTTTGTCAAATAATGAATTCTTATCCCAAAAGTTAGGATCTTTGGGTTCAACAAAAGACAATTTTAAATGTTCACAGTAGATCTTTTAGAGGAAGGAAGGCTCGGAATTGATATGGAATAGAATGATATTAGAAGAGATTGCCTTTGTTCCATGGATAGGAGGCGTCGAAGAGTCAAAAAATAGTGCCGGCCTTCAAGGAGCTTACAATCTAATGGGGAGACAATAGGCAAGTGATACATGCAAACAAGTTATGTATAGGATCAATAGAAATAATCAACAGAGGGAAAGCACCATAATGAAGAGGTGTTGGGAAAGGCTTTCTGTAAAAATGAGATCTTAATTAACACAAAAGAAATCAATAAATGGAAAAAAAAAGGAGGGAGGGTTTTCTAGACATAAAGGACACCCAAAGCAAATGGTCAGAGCCAACAGATGGAGGGTCTTGCTTGTGGCTCATCTAGGAGGCTGATATCATTGACCATGAAGATTAAGTGCTGGAACATCAGGGTGAAAGAAGCCTGGAAAGTTATATGAAAGGTCATCAAAGTCCTTGAATATCAAACATAAACACTGGTGCTTCATTCTGGAGGCCACAGGGAGCCCCTGGAATTCATTGGGTAGGAAGGATGACACAGTCAGACCGGAGCTTCTGAAAAAACTCCCAGTGTTAGCTGAATGGAGGATGGATTAGGATGGGGAAAGGATGAGCAGGCAGCTTCCTCAGCAGCTCTGGCCACCAGACACTGGCCATGTCAGAGGAGAGGAGAAGGAATATCCGAGAGAGATTGCAAAGGGGAAATTAATAGGTTTTGGTGACAGCTCACCTTGGGGGTTAAAGGGGACCCAAGGAAGAAAGTTTATTATAACTGCATTGCCAAATAAAGGAGGCTAGTTTCCAAAAGATTTTGGAAAAAAAAAAAACGGAGCTAGAAAGTAAATGTTTAGGGGAAAGTGAGAAGGACCAGCTGCTTCATGTGACTGATATCCTATAATTTTATGGCTCAAAGGTGGAGTTGAGGAGTGCTCTGCTTCTGACTTTGTGCACAGGGGTAATACCCATAATTCTTTGGGCAGAGCTCATGGGGAATCTGCTAGAGATGTGTTTTTAGGCCTGGAACATCAATAGGTCAAGTGGTGGGCATCGAATTTTGTTCTGAACCTGGGACAACTTTAAGCACCTCGTTATTATTGCTTCTTAGTTGATCACAGATCTGAGAGTCAGCAGTGTTTGTGGGCTCCGCATCCCAGTCACATTCTAGTGTGTCATTTTTAACTAAATCACTCCCAAGATGGGCGGTGCTTAGGGGTTATTGCTATATCATCCCTAGAAGCTACAGCACAGAACTCAGAGGCAGAGGCAGTGGGAGACAGTGGGGAGATCAGTAGGAGTCTGAAATTATTTCAAAGACTATTATTTGCCCATTGACAGGGAAAAGTTGCAGAAGGGGAAGCTTAAGTCAGAAAGAGAGCAAGTGCTGTTTTGGACCCAGCGAGGTTAAAATGTCTACTGGGTTTCCAATCTGTGTTGTCTAAAATGCCAGCTTGGAGGGTGGGAGAGAGAAGGGGGCAGGAGAGGGAGATCTGTGACTTCTCAGCAAAGCAAAGGAAATTCAATCCATGGGAGCTGATGATGTCACCAAGGGAAGTGATATAGAGGAGAAGAGAATGGGGGCCGAGATAGAGCCCCGAGGGGCACCTACAGTTAGAGGGCAGGATCTGGGGAAGGATCCAGCAGAGATGGGGGAGAAATCCTGACCCTAAAATGACCAATCATTTCGCTCCAGGGGACCAATGTTGAAGTAAATGTGCTGCCCCCTCCTGGCAGAGAAGTGATGGACACGGGGGATGAGACTTAATTTCAGGGTCAGCTACTCTGTGGATTCATTTTGGTGGATTCTTGGCTAGAAAATAAATCAGGGAGAATTCTCACAGCCCCAGCATCTTCCTCTGAGACCCAGAAACCTCCCCCGAGGCAGCCCAGACTCACTGCCCCCAGTCCCAGCCGAGGGGAAGGAGAGGCCCCTGGGGCCCTGATGCTCCCTCAGCAGCTGCTGGGCAGGTTTTTGTTTGGGGCTGTATCACTGTGGGAGGCCAGTTATTACTCTGCTGACAGTAATAGACTGCAGCGTCCTCAGCCTCCACGTTGCTGATTGTGAGGGAGAAATCTGTCCCATACCCACTGCCGCTGAACCGGGCGGGAACCCCGGATGCCAGGCTTTTAGCATAGTAGATGAGGAGCCTGGGGGCCTGGCCTGGTTTCTGTTGGTACCAGTGTAGGTCGTTGCTAATACCCTGACTGGCCCTGCAGGACATGGTGACTCTCTCTCCTGGAGACGCAGCCAGGGAGGCTGGAGTCTGGGTCATCACAATGACCCCTCGGGCATCTGGAATCACAAACACAAGAGAAACAGTGAGAACAGCGCCGGGGGGTATTCACAAAAAGAGACATGTCTCTGACACTGTGGTGAATTAAACCTTCAGTCCTGTCCCATGATCCCCAGTGCAGAGACACATTTGCTCTCTGACCCTCCCTGTACTGTCAAAGGGACAAAAGACAGGCTTGTCTCTGCTCTTCCTCACTCACCTGGGATCCAGAACAACAGGAGAAAGAGCATCTGAGCCTGGGACCCCATCTCCATGTGCCTGAGTCTGAGCTGCCCAGCCCCTGCCTCCCCAGCTGCCTTTTTATAGCTGCTCTCAGCAGGAGCTTCCTGGGCTGGGAGTGAGCCATGCAAAACAGCCCAGGGAGGGAGGCTTCTGCTCAGAGGCAGGTCCAGTGATCTCCCCTCCTGGCTAGCCCAGAACCCCGAGCTGTAGCACTGCAGCAGTCCCCTTCTGGTACTCTGGGATGGGGATATCCCAGTGGGGTAGACCCTACCTTGCCTCCATTAGCCTCAGAGCTGCCAAGAAAGCTCAGGAGCTGCATGGGACCAGCCTGGAAGAGATTCGCATATATGGTCAGTGACTCAAGGGGGTCACCCTCCATTCTAACCTAAAGCACCTGCCCATCACTCCAGATTTTTATCATATTTTCCTGGAGTTTTCAGTGATTACTGTGACTGTCTGTTCATAAAGAAAGACTTTGTAATCCTTGGAATTGGTACAATAGGGGGAGTCATTTCTTAATGTTACTATAAATACTGCTGTAGTGATTTATTTGTTTTTGCAGCATCCCGCAGCTATTGAAGAAAGTTCCTGCTACTGAAATCCCTGGAAAATGCAAATAGCTCATGTCAGAAATCCACCTGGTTTGATTAGAAGAAATTACATTAATGAAGAGGAATTACCCTCATTTTATTGTTGTACCAGGAGGAATATATGGTGGTTTAAAGTCCAACCTCCAGTGGAAATCTCCCCCTATTCCTCTGTCAGCTCTGAGGGAACAGGAACCATCCTACTGTTCCCCTCGTGTCTCCAGCTCTTAGCACAGAGTTTGGTCCATGATAAGTGCCCAATCAGCATTGTTTTATTCATTAATTTCCTCATTCATGAAAATGTCAGCATAAGAAATCATACTTTCTTGGAAAGTAAGGGAAACCCCTCTCCTCTTCATTTACTTCACAGGGATGATCTGGGAATTTAGAGACATGAACTCCCATGCAAACGGATAGCCCCAGCATTCTTTAAAAAGCAACTAGTGGGGGATGGAGGGTCCAAACGTCACATTATGGATAAAGTACCAGCCCTGGAGTCAGGAGGACCTGAGTTAAAATGTGATCTCTGTCATTTATTAGCTGTGTGTCCCTGGGCAAATCCCTGGGCAAAATAATAATAATAATAATAACCCTGACTGACTTCAAAACAAAACAAAGCAAACAAACAACAAACAAAAAACACACAACATCCCAACATGATTCCCAATCTAGAATTTGTTACAGAAGTGAAAAGAAACTTCTCAGCCCTAGACTAGGACATTTCCCATCAATCCACAGCCCCCTCCTCAGAGACACCTGCAAGCTCTGCCTTTCCCGATATCCCCCCCTCCCTCCCATGCTAGCCCAACTTCTCTCCACCCTTGTTCCTGTGCTGGCCCCTCAGGGGTTCACTGGGTTAGGGTCTTGGCTGTGCTTAGCAGCTGTCCCACATTGCTCCTCCCCATCACTGTGTCCTCTCCCTGTTCCCCCCGGGCAGTCCCTGTCCTCAGCTCCCAGGCAATGAGCATCGCCGTCCCAAAGAAGGACCCTGGCCCCTGGCTTCAGCCCTCCTGCCCTCTGCAGCCTCCAGATTGTATTTTCTCTCCTGCTTCGGCATCAGATCTATTGCAAAACTGGGATAACAGTCACCATAGAGGGTTGTCTCAACCAAGCCTGACTAGAGATGCCCGGGTTGTTCAGTGGATAGGGAATTGGACTTGGAATGGAGAGACTCTGAATTCAAATCCAGCTCCCAACGCTTAATAGCTGTGAAAGCCTGACCAGGTCATTTATCCATTTCCATTTATTCCAGCTTCTTCACCTCTAAATTTGGCATTAAAATGTCCCTCACATCCTAGTGTAGTTGTGTGCCTGAAAAAAGATATTTTAGAAAACACTTTCTACATTTTAAAGCACTTTATAAATGTCCCCCTCGTTGTTATTTTCAAAAAAGTGCATGTAAAACAAACTCTAGGTCACAAATATTTTATTTATTTTGACTTCAGATAATTTGATTGTTTTCTTTTGCTTTAAAATTATATTTACATGCAACTACATCCTTATTGCCTCTTCAGGTCACCAAGATCTCCATTGTCGCAAAGATTTTTTTTTAAAAGGAGAAAAAACAATGCAAAAAAACTGAACAGGGCACAGTTCTCACATCATATGTAATATATAATAAGATACTAAAGAAACATTGTTTCCCAACACTAGAGAAACTGGAGGGTTGATGATAAATATAATAGTGTTATGCTGAAAAATGTCTATTAAGTAGCCTTAAGAAATGTAGCCACTTTCATGTGCAATTGTCATTATTAGCAGTTTGTTCGTCACTTTCTCACATCTAGACTACCAAGAAAACATTAAATTAAGCACTGATTTTGAGTATTTGCTGATATTTGAGCTGGAAATGTTCACAAGGAAAATTTGACAACCAATTCATGGTCATCCTCTACTAATTTGCTGATAGTATCACTTTTTGTATCTAAATCATGAACCCATTCTGACCTTCTCTTAGTATTGGGTGTTACATGTTGGTCGATACCTGGTTTCTACCATACATTTTTCAATTTTCTCAGCAACTAGATTTTTTCTCAGGTAGTTCATTGATGGCTTATTCAAAATTTCCCCACGAAAATGAGATCATCTGAGTATTTGATTTGCTCTTCCTTAAGCTGGGTAATGTATATTTTTGTGAAATTCATCAATTTCATTTAGGTTATCAGATTAATTGGCATTCATTTAAGCAAAATAGCTCCTAAGTATTGCTTCAATTTCTCTTCATTGGTAGTGAGTTCACCCTTTTCATTTTTGAGACTGGTAATTTGGTTTTTTCTTTCCTTTTTCTAGCCATATTTACAAAAGGTTTAACCAATTCAATTTTATTTAGTAGTTCAATGGTTTTCTTACCTTCATTTTCTTAATCTCTCTTTTTATTTTCAGAATATCTTATTTGGCATTTAATTGAGGTTCTAAATTTGTTCTATTTCTATCTTTTTAGTTGTATGCTCTCCTCTTTCTCTATTTAAGTCATATAACCATCCAGAGATATAAAATTTCCCCTAAGAACTGTTTTGCCTGGGGGAAGTTATTTGTTTCCCAAAAATGTATACAGGTATTTATAAATTCTATAATATGATTTCTTTCCTTCTTTTGATTGAAAATTATTTTAGGTTGATTTTTTTATTAAATGTCATATTTATTCACAAACAAATTTCATCCCATTCTTATACACAGTAACACCACTCTTAAAACAAAACCAAAGGAAAGGAAGAGGAGGAAATGTATGGAGATTTTTTTTCTCAAAAAGAAGTACATCCATCCATAACTTCTATATTATACTACTTTATTTTGACTTAAATTTATTTATTTTTTTAAACTTTAATTCATAAATATACCTCTGCATGCACTTATAGTTAAAGGAATTTAACAAATACTATAAAATAAAAAGTGGGGGGGGGAACAGTTCAATGAAACCAAGTGGTAAATAAATGCAACATAACACAAAGTAGGGAACGTCCAATTTCTCAACTCCTCTCCCAGATCAAGCTTGGTCATTGCAGGGATGAAGCATTTCATTTTGTTCTGATGCTTCTCTTTCCATTTACATCAGTACAATCCTTATATTTCTTGTTTTCCTAAGGGTGCTTAGAGAAGTAAAAAAAAAAAAAGACATATGGAAGAGAAGAATAAATGGAAACAAAATTCTTAGGAAGGAGTAGAATAAAGTACATCCTCTAAAACTAAGCTCAGAAGTATTGGACAACTGTTGGATGATCCTATGTTAATCATTTTTCTGATGATGGTCAGAAAAATGGAGAAGGGCCCCACTGGTTTGGGTGAACCAGTGAATTTAGGAAGGATGTGACCAAAGGGGGTCTCAGCATGGGCATCTATGGCTGAGTTGGCATCTGCAACTGGAAGGCTCAGACTCCAGTGAGTATCTAAGACTGTGACACTCTCCTGATGTTCTGCCTCAGTGAAACCACAAATAAACAGAGTCCAACAAACTGAATCTGCAGAGTAGCCTTGCCTGAAGTGTGTCTTTGTCCTTTGTCTCCATCCCTTCTCTGTCAGGAGGTCGGGAACTCCCTCCTTGGTCCCAAGCTGTTCTAGCCTTGCCTTATTCTAGCCTGTTCAGAGCTCCCCTGGAATCAGGCTTTCCCTCCTGGGTACCCCATGAGAGAATGGCCTGAGGCAGGTTGGAGTCCAGGAAGAGGGACATAGCCAGGATGGGAAAAGGGCCAGAGACACAGAGACAGGAAGGTTGTCTGAGGGACTAGGGAGGCTGAGCTTGGGGGAGGCCCAACATGGGGCATGTAGTACCTGCCTGCAAGCATTCGAGGGGCTGAGACAAGGATGAGAGTGTGACTTGTTCAGCCCAGCACCAAAGCCCAGAAATGTGAGCAAAGTGGGGAAGGAACAGAGAGGACGAGTTTTTAATTAATCTCAGAACAGCCTCCTTGGCAAAGATAATGATCCAGGACTAGAGGCCTTAATGATAATAATAATAATAATAATAATAATAATAATAATAATAATAGCTAACATTCCTACAGTGCTTCCTGAGTGACAGCTACAGTGCTAAACAATTCACAATTATTTTCTTACTTGATCCTCACTAACACCCCAGAAGGCAGCTGTTATAGTGATCCCCATTTTACAGACAAGAAAAAGAAAACAAAGGTTAAGTGACTCGTCCCATATCATACAGCTAAGAAGTGGCTGATTTGAACTCAGGCCTTCCTGGCCACATGTCTGGCTCCATCCACTGCTCCTGTGGTAGCTATTCCCCCTGTACCGGAGGTCTCCTAGCAAAGAGCATTTCTAAGGATTTGGAAAGGGAGCTCTTAGTCAGGTATGGGACATGGGTATCCACGTTTGGGGTGTGAACTGATTATTTAATTGTGTACTGTGGGAAAGAAATCAAGGTTGGCACTTACATAGCCTCAGCACCTTCCTCTGAGACCTGGAAACCTCCACCCCCCAAGGCAGCCCAGACACACTGTCCCCATCCCAGCTGAGGGAAAGGAGAAGCCCCTGGGGCATTGACACCTCCCTCAGCAGCTGCTGGGCAGGTTTTTGTTCTGGGCTGTATCACTGTGGGAGAGCCATAGTGCTGCAGACAGTAATAGACTGCAGCATCCTCTTCCTCCACTCTGCTGATTGTGAGGGAGAAATCTGTCCCAGAGCCACTGCCGCTGAACCGCGCAGGGACCCCAGTTTGCAGGTTGTTTGTATAATAAATTAGGAGCTTGGGAGCCTCCCCTGGCTTCTTCTGCTGGTACCAATTTAATTCATTACTAACACCCGAGCTGGTCTTACAGTTAATGGTGACCCTCTCTCCTGGAGACACTGACAAAAATTCTGGAGACTGAGTCACCACAATGGCCCCTCTCGCACCTGGAATCAAAAAGAAAAGACACAACATGATCCCAATGACTTCACTGTCCTGGATTTTCAATTAAGAATGAATAAGGGAAACTGAATAGCCCAAATTTCCTTCTCTCTCCCAATCTCCCCCAGACATATTCCAGGGATGGCCAAATAATGTAATGCATGCAGGAGGAATCCCTCACCTGAGATCCAGAGCAACAGAGAACAGAGGAGCTGAGCCTGGAACCCCATCTCCTCCCCTGACCGTGGATGCTGCTGAACAGAGACCTCACCCGTGAGCTGGCATTTATCTGGGTCCTAGCAACTGGGGCTGACCCTGAGGAAACAGGCAAATCAACAGGGGGAAGTGGAAAGGCACATTGATTTTAAGAGCTTTGCTTTCTAGTATCTGTATTATAATCATTTTAACTCATAAAAGACAGTATAATCCTGTCCACTTCCCAAAACACTGGGGACTCAGATCAAAGTCCCCCACGAACTGTGTGTTCACTTAGTTTTGTTATCAATGTTCTATTGTAATTTTTGTTAATTATGTTTTTCTTTTTTAAAATTTTATTCATATTAATTTTAATCCAAAAAGAAACAAAAAAGAAACATTACTCTGTATGATACACATCATGAAAACAAGATTCAATATAATAACACAAATTTTCCTTTCATACTGTTTCTTTCTTTTTTTTTTGGAAACTTTTTTGTTCTTTGCATTTAGCAATTTTTTTCTTCTTCCCTCTCTAACTTGTTGTACAGAAAACTACCATTAAATAAAATTATGTGTATGTAAGTTTACATTTATACATGTTAAACCACACTATGTTTATCATTTCTTTGTCTACATATGGATAACATCTTCCTTCATGGACTTTGCAGTTGATATGAATATTCATAATACTCAGATTGTTTGTTCAAAGTTTCCCCTATAATACTATTGCTGTTACAATGGACAATATTCACTTGATTCTTGTCATTTCACGCTTCTTCATTTCAAACAAGTCTTTCAATAGTTTTCTGGAATCATTTCTTATAGTCCAGTAGTATTCCAGCAAAATCATATATCACAACTTACTGAACTATGATTTACTTGTTGGGTATCTCCTCAACTTCCAGTTCTTTGCCAGCACAAAGACAGCTGCTGCTATATTTTCATATTTTATTTTAACTTTCTTTTCCTTTTCCCCTTATTACCCTGGTAAACATATCAAAGAGAGGAATTGCTGGTTCAAAGTGTCTCCATAATTTTATAACTTCTTGGGCACACTTCCAGACCGCCGTCCAAAACTGATTGGTCAGTTTATTGTTCCATCAACAGTAAATCAGTGTTCCAATTTTCCTCATTCCTTCCAGCATTTATCATGTCCTTTTCTATCAGGTTAGTCAATCTAAAAGTTAATTGTTAATAACTCAAAGTTGTTTTAATTTGTACTTCTTTAATTTATAGTGATTTAGAGCATTTACATTATATGACTATGCATGTTTTTATTGCTTCATTAAAAATGCCTATTCATATTTTGATAAATTATCAGTTGGGGAATTACTATATTATAAATTTGTTTTTTTAATCACCAATAGTATTTGTCATCTAGAATTATAGAGTGGACCTCAATTTAGTTATCTGTAAAATGAAGACGTGGAATTAGATTATCCCTGGGGTAATTTTTAAAATGACTTTTTAATTTTAAACTTAATTACAAAATGGCAAAGATAAAAGAAAAACCTTGCCATTTACACAGAAATGCATAGAAGACTCAAATCTAAACAATAAATTTTCAAGCCAAGAAAAACTATTTTTCCAGAATGGCCCATGCTTTCTTTTCTTCTTTGTGGAGTTTTTTTTTTTTTTTTTATTCTCTGCTCTGCACTTTTTACTTTACTTTTTCCCTCTCTTTTTCACCCCCTTTCCTAAAGAAAGCTACAATTACATATAGATATTTATAAACATATGCATACATATTCATGTGCAATCATATACATGTATGTATATATACTTTGCTTATTTCCATCTGTCTTTCAGAGGCTGAGTACTATCTTCCCTCACAGATTCAAGACTTTCCATGTTTCTAAATCAATCAACTCATCACTTCCTACACCATAGCATTATTCCAACCCAGTCTCATCTGATCTGAGAGATTGACTGTGAACATTTTTTACTCAATTTTCTGCAGTCCTTCTATTTTTGTCTACATAGATTTTATTTACACTACAAAATTTTAGTTTAAAATAATTGAAATGATCCTCTTTACCCTTCAGTAATGATGTTTGTTATACTATAGTTTATAGTCTTATAGTAGTGATTATATATTTTATTCCTGGCTTCTTTGAAGTTCTGCTCTTCCAAATGAGCTTTGTTTTTTGTTTTTTTTTTTGTAAATCAGTAAAAATAATTTGAAAATAAATTTAAAATTATTATACTTTTTAAATTGTTATTTTAAAATAATTTTATAATGTTCCTGAAAGCAATTTATCATTATATTCAAATTTTGAATCTGCCATCATTTCTACTTTATGGTGAATGTGTCCCATTCATATTTTAAGCTACAATTACGTGTATATTTTTCTCTTTCCTGTTTTTCCTTAGTATCCTTCTCTCTCCATTTACCCTATCTCTCTTCAATCCTCTGTTTTACTCACCCACTATCTTGCCCTCCTATTTCTTAACCTGACACTAAAAGTCTTTCTCTTATCTACCATCCCATCCCCTGGCCCTCTTGTTTCTTCCTGAATGTAGAAGACTTTTACACATACACGCATATATACATATATGTATGCACACATATACATATATGTATGCACACATATACATATATGTGTCTATATGTGCGCACATAAATATTATTGCTGTTACAATGGACATGTGTGATGTGTGTACACATATTATACATGTGTATAATATATACACGTGATGTGTGTACACATATTATACATGTGTATTATATATACGCGTATATATAATACACATGTATAATATGTGTACACATATAACACATGTCCATTGTAACAGCAATAATATTATAGGGGAAACTTTGAACAAACATTTTGATTATTATGAATATTCATATCACATAACCCATTCCTAATGAGGATAAGATTTTAGTACTACTTGCCCTCCCCACTACTAACCTCTTCTGTATCAGTTTTTCTTTTTAGGCCTCATTTCTGAGATGATTACTCTTTATTAATTCTTCCTATACAGGTGTATTTGTTTTTACAACACCCAATCAGCTCAATACTAGCCTTTCTTTAAAACTACCTAAATAGTGATAACAATGTTGCAAATATTTTCATGTATATGAAGTAAGCAATTTAACCTTATTGAATCCATTCTAATTAGTCCTTTATGCTTACCTTAAATTTTCTAAGTTCACATAAATTTACATAAAGTTACCTGTCAAATTTTCCCATACATTCTGGAGTTTTCACTACAAAAAACTAATACTCTTTCAATTCATTAAATGAAAATTTGTTTTTTCCATTAACAATTATATGTTATCTTGCTAGGTAAGTTAATCTTGGTCATAACTCCTATTCATTCTTTTGTTCTACAATATATAGTATTCTAAGATCTATGGTCTGTCAATGTAATAGTGACTGAGTCTTGTATAATCTTTAATGTAGCTCCATGATATTCAAATTTTTTAAGATTGTTTCCAATATTTTCTCATTAACTTGGGTGCTTTGAAACTTTTTTTTGACTAGGTAAAAGAGGCCACTTTCTGCATCATTTCTTACCTAGACAATGATTTATTGGGCATTGACTCAGTTAGACTGAAATCTGTTAAAGATCTTAGCATAAAAAAGCCAAAGTCTCTCACTTCATCCAAGAGCCATCTCTAGTTATTCTGATCTATATCATACCATTAGATCCAGATGACTTTGGAGGAGAAAGTGAGAACCTCACTCACTGTAATTCACTCATGTATTACTTATGTGATGTCATGGTCCTCTTCAACAACTAACAAACAATGATGACCAAAATTCCTGTAAGCTTCCTCCCTAGGATCTTTTTCAGGTGATATATACATAAATATATATGCAAAATTTTTCTTTTATTTCTGTTTGACATTCTTGGTCAAAAATTTGATGGAATATTTTGTCAAGATTCTTTTTTAAATTGTTATTTACTATTGATTTAAAATTGACTATTTTTGAATAATTTCTCCTCAATCTGTTCTCCAGATCCAGTTGTTTTTCAGAGGAGAAATTTTCTTTTTTTTTCTATTTTTAAAAATTCTTTTGAGTTTGGAAATATAGAAAGTCAAAAAGGTTTTCTGACCTACTCTGACATCTTCCGAGAACCCTCCACATTCTTCTAACTCTGACAAAGTTCCTTATATACTTGACATATGAGACCTTTATTTGAAAAATAGTTTATAGAATTTTTCTCCTGATTTTCTGTTTTCCTTCCAATCTTGGCTACATTGATTTTACTTGTACAAAATCTTGCTAATTTAATGTTATGTAGATCATCCATATTTTGCCTCAAAATGTTCTCTTGGGATAGCTAGGTGGCACAGTGGATAGAGCATCAGCCCTGAATTCAGGAGGACCTCAGTTCAAATCTGATCTCATACACTTAATACTTCCTAGCTGTGTGATCCTGGGCAAATCACTTAACCCCAATTACCTCAGCAAGAAAAAATTCTCTTTGTCTCAGGGACTCAAAAATTGTTCTCCTAGAACTTTTCACCAATGAAGAGGAAATTAGAGCAGCAATTAGGAGATCCTTTGCCCAACTTTATGCCAATACATTTGATAAGTCAAGTGGGAAGAATACCTATAAAAATATAGGTTGCCCAGATTAACAGAAGAGGAAATAAATTACTTAAATAGTCCCATTTTAGAAAAAGAAATACAACAAGTTATTAATCAACTCGCTAAGAAAACATCCCCAGGATCAGATGGATTTACATGTGAATTCTACCAAACATTTAAAGAACAATTAACTCAATACTATATAAATTATTTGACAAATTAGGGAATGAAGGACTCCTACCAAATTCCTTTTATAGCACAAACATGGTACTGATACCTAAACCAGGTAGAATATAAACAGAGAAAGAAAATTATAGACCAATCTCCCTAATGAATATTGATACAAAAATTTTAAATGAAATATTAGCAAAAAGATTACAAAAAATCATCCCCAGTACAATACATCATGACCAAGTAGGATTTATAGCAGGAATACAGGGCTGGATCAATATTAGGAGAACTACTAACATAATTGACCATATCAATAACCAAATTAACAAAAAATATGATTATCTCAATACATGCAGAAAAAGTATTTGATAACATCCAACATCCATTCTTATTAAAATACTAGAGTGTATAGGAAAAAATGGACTTTTGCTTAAAATATCATTAGCATCTATTTAAAATCATCAGTAAGCATCATATGTAATGGGAATAAACTGGAACCATTCACAATAAAATCAGGGGTGAAACAAGGTTGGCCACTATTGCCATATTGTATTAGAAATGCTAGCAACAAGACTATATGATGATCAATTCTGATAGAAAGGGCTCTCTTCAACCATGAGATGACTCAAAACAGTTTCAATTGTTCAGTGATGAAGAGAGCCATTTATACCCAGAGAGTAGATGGTGGGAACTGAGTGTGGACCAAAACATAATATTTATACTCTTTCTGTTGTTTGCTTGCATTTTGTTTTCTTTCTCAGGTTTTTTTTCCCTAATCCCATTCATAACCCCATTATGGCTGAATATGGTTCCATGAGCAAGGAGTAATTGAGAGACAGTGTACAGTTTTGGTTATAAATGAGTTTTAGAGTACCATAAAGGCAATCTAGTTCATTACTGTCAGTGTAAAATTGAATTTCATCTACCTTCTTACTTAATGGAAAATCCTCATCTCTCTGAGTTTTGCATAGATTTAAATACCTCTTTTGTAGACAAAAATGACTCATTCTGCTGGTAAACCCTGTGGAATTCTTGTTTCTTATTTAACAACTTCTACATTTACACATCATTTGGTGAAACCAATCTTGAGTTTTGGGAGAGTTCTGCCTTACAGAAATAAGCGTGGTTCTGTACATCAGATCTCAGAAAGCTGCCCACTCCATTTCTGCTGCATTATTGCCAACAGTGTATTGACGTTGCTTTCCCTCCAAGTGAGCAACTATTCTCACTAGAGAACCTACTGACTTCAAGTCTTTTAGTAGTAATCTTATCATTTTGACATCACTTTTGCTGCATGTGAATGTTGGGCTTGGAGAAGATAAGACTATGAATGGTCTAGCATTGTGCACTCCACATCATTTTTGTTACTCTCACATCCTTACAATCATATAATCCATTAAGCGTCAGTATTTGCTGTAAGGTTGCATCCAGAAAGTTGCATTAAAATCTTATACTATACATAAAAATTGTAAGAATTCTGATGAAAACATTACTAACCATGACACAAAGGCATCAAGAGGACTAAGGTGAAAAATAAAACAAAGTTTTAGTCATAAATCATGTTAGAAACTTTTTGATTTGTTTCAAAGGTCTTGTTTTCCTTTATTTTTTGTGTTGAGAATTTGAAAGACAAAAAAAATACATTTTTGTTCAATGGAGAAATACAATTTGATTTTACATATGCTAAAACTGTTCTTTATCAATTCTCTGTTCATTCACATTGGTATTTTAAGAGACATACTAGTCTTTTTCCTCATTCTAAACAGATCCTGATGGAATGCCCTCTTTATCCATCAAAGAGGAGCCTCCTGATTCTACCTTAAGGCAAAGGCAACAGCTTCTCACCTCTCTACAAAAGACGTTACAATCACATTCAGGGGCAATCACAACAGATGCTCTTTTTGGGACTTTTCCCTTCATAGAAATCCCTGATCCTAACAATCCAGGACAGGCTGGACAAGAGTACACCTATTTACCCAGGAGTATCTTTAAGAACTTAAAGGCTGCATCAAAGAATTATGGTCCTATGTCTGCGTATGTTGATTCTTTTAATAATGGGTTCAAGACTCTGTCTTACTATCTCCCCTACCCTCATGAATGGTACACACTTGCTTGTATCTGCCTAGATCCAGGGGATTTTCTAATTACTCCACAGTTTTGGGGGAGCAATGCAGATTTAAGCCACTGGACAACCAGGCTAATAATGTAAACATCACTCAGGAGCAACCAGCTGAGATGGGTCAGTACACTCAATTAGAGGGGCAATGGTACTGTACCATGCAAGCATACCTGCAGATTGCTGTCTGTGCCTTAAGGACCTGGCAAAAGCTACCCTCTGCAAAAGATAGGAATTTCTCTTTCACACAGATCAAACAAGGACCCACTGAGTCCTTCAGCGATTTCTTTGCCAGACTCATGACAGTGGTGATCAGAACCACAGGAGGACAGATCAATTTACTCTTAATGACTATCAAAAGCTCTTGGGTGACATCCAGTGGTTATGCACAAGATTGCCATTAACAAATGCTCAGTTGAAGCCCTTTTATGACACTCCCAGGAGATCCACCTTTAACTTCTCCCAGCCTCCTCTCTTTTCCTCTTTTAACTCCCAAGGTCATTTCCTTAATGATCTCTGGCAAAGCGGTGTTGCTCACATTTCTATGTTTAGTTGCCTTCATTATGTCCATGTCTCTATAAACACCGATTCCTCTTTCACTTTTGCCTCTGCACACAGTTCTCAGAACACTGTGGTGGTCAAAGCTCATTTTCTCCACACTTTTCCAACCTTGGACGGCCCAGCCTCTCTTAAGACAGACAATGGTCCTGTATATGCTTCTTCTGATTTTCACACATTTTGTACTTCCTTCTGTTTTGGTCATTCCTCACATCTCACAAGGTCAAGTGATTATTCAGTGCAGGCACCTGAACATCAAAACCTATCTTTAAAAGCAGAAAGAGAGAGTTAATGGCCTTGTGCAATCACTCTCCCTAGTGACACGATTAGCACAGTACTCCTTCTTCTCAATGATACATGGCATCTCCATTCAAATTGACCTTTCAACCCACAGAGGCCAAGAACAACTCAGTAGGAAAGTTTTGGTGTTACAGTATAATGCCTGGGCTAGCTCTCTGGAGGGCCTCAGAATCAGTCAGAATCAGGATCAGTCAAAGTCCTTGGTTTTTAGGAGGAGAAGTGAAAGAGGCAGGCAAGCTGCTACAAGGCTTGCCAAAGATGAATCCTGGACTCTGGAATTTGGAGCCTGAAGTCCTCTCTCCTCAGAGGGCTGTGGGCTCTGACCTTTTCCCTCAGCCTTTCAATCTTTGCCTCTGGTTACCTCATTACAACACATTCAGCCAGTCTTGAAGAGAGACATCACATCCCCATATTTATAGAATCATTATCACACCTTGAGTAAGTAATTAGCCTTAAGTGCTCTTCTGTCTTAGATTCCAACAGACCTTTTCAGAGTTCCAGCCCTCTACATTACAGAGTGTGAATCTCTACCCCCTCCCCCATTAAATTTCCTAAATGTCTCCTATTGTAATTCTCTCCCCTTGATTAGGTAAACCAGTGTCTGCACTCAAGGAGCTTATTCTTTGAGTAGAAGATAACACATAAAGGAAATAGAAAAAAGGAATAGGGCAAAGTGGAGAAGGTTCCTTTTCAAATCTAAACCCCCTAGCCCTGATTACCCTCCTTGATTTCCTTGTGGAATTCAGCCTCTCATTTCTTAGGTTTCAATTTTCTAATTTAAGTTTCATTTTTCCAATTCAATTTTCATAACTCTGTAGAAACTGTGAAAAGTAAGTCTATTTGTAAAGTTTTGTTTCCACAGAGGAAAAACTCCAAATAAAACTTGGCACTTATGATATTGAGCTAACTTTAATGAATTTGAATGGGATAAATGAGTGAAGACCTTTCCTGGCAATGTAGCTTGAACTATGTCTTAAGAGTGACTTGAGACTTTGCAATAACGAATTGAGCTATAGCTAAAAAGTTATAGATGTTCCATTGTCTTGCATGAACATTTCCCTTCATCTTTTCCTCCTAGCTCTTAATTAGCATTTAAGTACTTCTTTTAAAAACAATCATGATTTTGGAAATTCAGATAATAAAATTCTCTCATCCAAGAACATCTGCTTGTATAACAGAACAGATCTCTAGGGAAATTTAAATCGAGTTTCTTATTTACTAGTATCCTTTTGTCTCTGGCATAGATTTCCATGTTTAAAGTGTAAACTTGGACTTCCCCAGACAATAGGAGAAAAAGTCAGGTGGGGCGGGGCCTTCTGTGTTTAGGCTCTATTTAATCTTGTGTTTTGAAGTTTGTACTTAGCATTCCTATACTGATATCTTGTCTGTTGGGAGTTGCCCTTGTAATAAATCATTAAAAAAAAATTGTTGTTGTTTATCTTGAAAATCTCTCATTGTAATGGGCATAAACTAGAAGTCTTCCCAGGGTGAAGCAAGGATGTCCATTATCACCACTATTATTCAATGTAGTACTAAAAGTGTTAACTTTAGCAATAAGGAAAGAAAAAGAAATGGAAAGAATTAGGAAATTCTGTTATTATCACTATATCATTCATTGCATATGAATCCTAGAGAACAATTTAAAAAGTAATCAATAATTTTAGCAATGTTGCAGGATATAAAATAAACCTATATAAATTATTTGCTTTCTATATATTACCAACAAAGTCCAGCAACAATATATAGAAAGAGAAATTCCATTTAAATTGATTATAGACAGTATAGAAATACTTGGGAGTCTACAGGCCAAGAAAAATCCAGGAACTTTATAATTACCAAACGCTTTGACACAAATAAAGTCAGATCCAAATAAATGGGAAATTATCAGTTGGTCATGGATAGGCTGAGCTAATATAAGGAAAGAGATAATTCTAGATAAATTAATTTATTATTATTATTTAATTAATTAATTTTCTTCAGTGCCATTTGAATCAAATTATCAAAAAATACTTTATAGTGTTAGAAAAATTTTAACTAAAAACTCATCTGGAAAAATAAAAAGTCAAGAATAACAAGGAAAGTATTCAAGAAAATTCAAAGCAAGATTGTCTAGCTGTACCATATTTAAACTAAATTGTAAAACAGAAATCATCATCACTTTTTGGTAGTGGCTAAGAAGTAGAGTGATGGATCAGTGGAATAGGTGGAACAAGACACAGTAATCAATTACTATAGTAATCTACTGTTTGAGAAACCCACAAACTCACTATTAAGAAAACTTCTGGGAAAACTAGAAAATAGTGAAGCAGAAACTAGACAAAGCCCACCATTTTACAACATATACTGAGAATAGGTCTAAATAAGTAGAGGATTTCAACATAAAGGATGATTCCATAAACAAATTAGAAGTGCAATAAACTATTGTTTATGTGTCAGATCTGTGGAAAAAGGGCAAAAATTATAAGCAAACAAGAGATAGAGAACATTATGAAAAGCTAAATGGATAATTTTGATTACATTAAATTTAGGAAGATTTGCACAAAGTCAAGGCAACCAAAATTAAAAGGCAAGCCAAAATTGCGGAAACAATTTTTGCTGCTAGCGTGTCTGATAACATCCTCACTTCAAAAATATAAAGAGGAATCAAATTTGTAAGAATACAACTTATTCCCAATTGTTAAATTAATAAATTGTTTTAAAAAAAAGATAATTTTCAGGTAACAAAATTAAAGCTATGTCAAAACAAGAAATGGTCCGACATTATTGATTAGAGAAATGCAAAATAATAGGTTGGCTAATATAATAGAAAAGATGGTTGATATATTTTGGAGAGGAGGTGAAAAAAATTGGAAAACCAATGCATTGTTGGTGCAGTTTTGAACTGATGTAACCATTCTCTTCATTTACAGTCATTTCATCACAAATGCTTGAAAATCTTCTATTTCCTTGAATGTTTATCTTTTCCCCTGACATATCACACTGCATTTTACAAAGTTGGTGATACTTGGTTGCAATTCTAGCTCCATTTCTTTCCAGAATATCATATTCCAAGTCCTTTGATTCTTAATGTAGATGTTGCTAAATTTTATCTTATTCTGACTGTGGCACCTCTATATTTGAATTGTTTCTTTCCAGAAGCTTACAATATGAATTTGTCTATAATATTCTTGGGAGTTTTTATTCTGGGATATTTTTCATCAGTGAATTCTTTTAATTTCTAACTTGCCCTCTGGTTCTAGAATCAAAAGGGTTTTCCTTGACTATTTCTTGAAAGATGATGTCTAGGCTTTTTGTTTTTGGATCCTGGCTTTCAGGTAGAACAAAAATTCTTAGATTATCTCTCTTGGATCTATTTTCCAGGTCAGTTGTTTTTCCAGTGAGATATTTGATATTATTTTTCATATTTTCATTCTTTTTGGACTTGCTTTATTGTATCTTGATTTCTCCTAAAATCATTAGCTTCCATTTATTCAATTCTAATTTTTAAGGAATTATATTCCTCAATGGGTTTTTGTAACTACTTTCCAATTTGACCAAATTTTTTATTTAAAGATATATGTGTGTGTGTGTGTATACATATATGTATGTATATATATGTGTGTGTATACATATATGTGTATATATATATTTACATATTATATAAATAATATTGTTATTTAAAGATATTTGAAGAGGTCTAGAGGAGGACTGAGGGAAACCCTACTTTCACTGTGCCATCTTGATTCTTTACCCAGATCCAATCATTCTGGGGATCACTTTGGAATTATGATTAAAGGAGCATAAATCTACACATACCCTAAAACATCACTACTAAATCTATCTCCCAAATAGATCAGAAATAATGGAACAGGTCCCACATGTACAAAAATATTTAAAGCAGCTCTTTTTGTGATAGCAAGGATTAGAAGTTGAGATGTTCATTAATTGGAGAATGACTGAACAAATTTTGGTATATGAGTGGAATGAAATACTGTTGTGCTATAAGAGCACTGACAGATGACAGAAAACCTGGAAGGACATATATGAACTGAAGCTAGGTGGAGTGAACAGAACCGGGAGAACATTGTCCACAACAACAACAACATTTGGCAATGATCAAATTTCATAGACATAAATCTTCTCAGCAAAAAATTGATCAAGGAAATTCCAAAAGAATCATGCTGGAAAATGCTATCCATACAGAGAGAAAGAACTATAGAGTCTGAATCCAGATTGAAACATATTATTTCACGTTTTTCCTCACATCATCGCCATGCATGGCTGAGTTGACATCTGCAGAGCTGAAAGACCCAGACTCCAGTCAGTGTGTGACAGACTGTTATGCTTTCCTGATGTTCAGTCTTAGTGAAACCACAAATAAAAGTCTAATAAAATAAATTCGCACAGGAGCCATGCTTGAAATATAGGGCTCTGTCCTTTGTGTCCATCTCTTTTCTGTCAGAATGCCAGTAACTCCCTCCTAGGTCCCAAGCTGTTCTAGGTTTGCCCTGGTCAGAGTTCCCATAGGATCCTGCTTTCCCTCCTGGGTTGGAAAATGGCCTGAAGCTGGCTGGTGTCCAGAGAGAGGGAGGCAGCCAAGATGGGGAAAGGGCCAGAGGCCAAGAGACGGGAAAGTCATCTGAAGGATCAGGGAGGCTGAGCTTGGGGCAGGATCAACATGGGACATGTAGAAACTGCCTTCAACTATCAAAAGGGATGTGACAAGGATGAAGGGATGACTTGCCTTGTACCAAATCACAGAAAGTTGAGCAGAATGGGAAAAGTGCAGAGAAGCTGATTTTAGACTTACCTAAGAACAGACTCCCTGGGAGTGAGAACTATGTAGAAAGGTAATAATCCATTACTGTAAATAGTGACAATAATAACACCTACCATTCCTATGACTCTTACTAATTGCCAGGAACACTACCAAACATTTCACAATCACTTTCTCACTTGATTCTCACAACCACCCTAGGAGGCAGATGCTATTACAATTGCCATTTTACAAATAAAAAATTGAAACAAATGTTAACTAATTTGCCCAGAATCATACTACTAGGAAGTAGCTTATTTGAACTTGGGCCTTCCTGACCACATGCCTGTCTCTGTCCACTGCTCCTATGGGAGTCTGTTCCCATGCACCAGAGGTCTCCTATCAAAGACTATAAGAGTTCTTCTAAGGATTTGGAGAGGGCGTGTTTGGTCAGGTATGGAATAGAGAAAATTACTTTTGGGGTATGAACTAATTACTTAGATTGTGTCACTCCTTTGTAAGTAACTGGAAAGAAAATCAAGAAATTATCAAAAGTCACAGCATCTCCCTCTGACACATGGAAACCTCTCCCAAGAAGCAAGCCAGATAAGTTTAAAGGTGTGCACAGTTTGATAACTTTTGGGGCATAATTCCAGATTGCTCTCCAGAAGGGCTGGATTGGTTCACAACTCCACCTATAATGCATCAGTGTCCCAGTTTTCCCGCATCCCCTCCAACATTTATCATTATTTTTCCCTGTCATCTTAGCCAATCTGACAGGTGTGTAGTGGTATCTCAGAGTTGTCTTAATTTGCATTTCTCTGATCAATAGTGTTTTGGAACACTCTATCATATGAGTGTAAATAGTTTCAATTTCATCATCTGAAAATTGTCTGTTTATATCCTTTGACCATTTATCAATTGGAGAATGCCTTGATTTCTTATAAATTAGAGTCAATTCCCTATATATTTTGGAAATGAGGCCTTTATCAGAACTTTTAACTGTGAAGATGTTTTCCCAGTTTGTTGCTTCCCTTTTAATCTTGTTTGCATTAGTTTTGTTTGTACAAAGGCTTTTTAATTTGATGTAATCAAAATTTTCTATTTTGTGATCAGCAATGATCTCTAGTTCTTCTTTGGTCACAAATTCCTTCCTCCTCCACAAGTCTGAGAGATAAACTATCCTATGTTCCTCTAATTTATTTATAATCTCATTCTTTATGCCTAAATCATGTTCCCATTTTGATCTTATCTTGGTATACAGTGTTAAGTATGGGTCTATGCCTAATTTCTGCCATACTAATTTCCAGTTATCCCAGCAGTTTTTGTCAAATAATGAATTCTTGTCCCAAAAGTTAGGATATTTGGGTTCAACAAAAGGCAGTTTTAAATGGTCACAGTAGATCTTTGAGAGGAAGGAAGGCTCTGAATTGATATGGGATAGAATGATATTAGAAGAGATTGCCTTTGTTCCATGGATAGGAGGCTTGGAAGAGTCAAAAAACAGTGCCTGCCTTCAAGGAGCTTACAATCTAATGGAGAGACAATAGGCAAGTGATACATGCAAACAAGTTATGTATAGGATCAATAGAAATAATTAACAGAGGGAAAGCACCATAATGAAGAGGTGTTGGGAAAGGCTTTCTGTAAAAATGAGATCTTAATTAACACAAAAGAAATCAATAAATGGAAAAAAAGGAGGGAGGGTTTTCTAGACATAAAGGAAACCCAAAGCAAATGGGTCTTGCTTGTGGCTCATCTAGGAGGCGGGTATCATTGAAATGAAGATTAAGTGCTAGAACATCAGGGTGAAGAAAGACTGGAAAGTTATATAAAAGGTCATCAAAGTCCTTGAATATCAAACATAAACCCTGGTGTTTGATTCTGGAGGGCACATGGAGCCCCCTGGAATTCATTGGATAGGAAGGATGACACAGTCAGACCAGAGCTTCTGAAAAAACTCACAGTGTTAGCTGAATGGAGGATGGATTAGGGTGGGGAAAGGATGAGCAGGCAGCTTCCTCAGCAGCTCTGGCCACCAGACATCGGCTGTGTCAGAGGAGAGGTGAAGGAATATCTGAGAGAGATTGCAAAGGGGAAATTAATAGGTTTTGGTGACAGCTCAGCTTGGTGTACAAAGGGGACCCAAGGAAGAAAGTTTATTATAATTGCATTGCCAAATAAAGGAGGCTAGTTTCCAAAAGATTTTGGCAAAAAAAAAAAAAAAAAAACGGAGCTAGAAAGTAAATGTTTAGGGAAAGTGAGAAGGACCAGCTGCTTCATGTGATTGATATCCTATAATTTTATGGCTTAGAGGCGGAGTTAAGGAGTGCTCTGCTTCTGACTTTGTGCACAGGGGCAATACCCATGATTCTTTGGACAGAGCTCATGGAGAATCTTCTGGAGGTGTGTTTTTAGGCCTGGAACATCAATGGGTCAAGTGGTGGGCACCGAATTTTTTCTTAACCTGGGACAATTTTAAGCATCTCATTATTATTGCTCATTAGTTGATCACAGATCTGAGAGTCAGCAGTGTTTGTGGGCTCAGCATCCCGGTCACATAACAGTGCGTCATTTTTAACTAAATCACTCCCCAGGTGGGGGGGCTTAGGGATTATTGCTATACCTGCCCTAGAAGCTACAGCACAGAACTCAGATGTGGGGTGGGCGGGGGCAGTGAGAGACAGTGGGGAGTTCAGTAGGAGTCTGCGATTATTTCAAAGATTGTTATTTGCTCATTGACAGGGAAAAGTTGCAGAAGGGGAAGCTTAAGTCAGAAAGAGAGCAAGTGCTGTTTCAGACCCAGTGAGGTTAAAATGTCTACTGGGTTTCCAATCTGTGTTGTCTAAAATGCCAGCTTGGAGGGTGGGAGAGAGATGGGGCAAGAGAGGGAGATCTGTGACTTCTCAGCAAAGCAATGAAAATTCAATCCATGGGAGCTGATGATGTCACCAAGGGAAGTGATATAGAGGAGAAGAGAATGGGGGCCGAGATAGAGCCCCGAGGGACACCTACAGTTAGAGGGCAGGATCTGGGGAAGGATCCAGCAGAGATGAGGGAGAAATCCTGACCCTAAAATGACCAATCATTTCTCTCCAGGGGACCAATGATGAAGTGTGCTGCCCCCTCCTGGCAGAGAAGTGATGGACATGGGGGACGAGACTCCTATTTCAGGACCAGCTACTCTGTGGATTCATTTTGGTGGATTCTTGGCTGGAAAATAAATCAGGGCAGTATTCTCACAGCCCCAGCATCTTCCTCTGAGACCCAGAAACCTCCCCCGAGGCAGCCCAGACAAGCTGCCCCCAGCCCAGCCGAGGGGAAGGAGAGGCCCCTGGGGCCCTGATGCTCCCTCAGCAGCTGCGGGGGAGGTTTTTGTTTGGGGCTGTATCACTGTGGGAGCATTGTAATAGCCACGCTGACAGTAATAGACAGCAGCGTCCTCAGCCTCCATGTTGCTGATTGTGAGGGAGAAATCTGTCCCATACCCACTGCCGCTGAACCGGGCAGGGACCCCGGATGCCAGGTTAGAAACATCGTAGATGAGGAGCCTGGGGGCCTGGCCTGGTTTCTGTTGGTACCAGTTCAGGTAAGTGCTAATACCCTGACTGGCCCTGCAGGACATGGTGACTCTCTCTCCTGGAGATGCAGCCAGGGAGGCTGGAGACTGGGTCAGCACAACGGCCCCTCGGGCATCTGGAATCACAAACACAAGAGAAATAGTGAGAACAGCGCGGGGCCATCTTCCCAGCAGGAGAATCTCTCTGACTGTGGTGAATTAAACTTTCAGTGCTGGGTCCTGCCCCCATGATCACCAGTTCAGAGCCATATTTTCTCTCTGACCCTCAGAATCCCACACTTCCCCTCCTGCTCAGGGGGACAAAATACAGGCCTGTCTCTGCTCTTCCTCACTCACCTGGGAGCCAGAACAACAGGAGAAAGAGCATCTGAGCCTGGGACCCCATCTCTATGTGCCTGAGTCTGAGCTGCCCAGCCCCTGCCTCCCCAGCTGCCTTTTTATAGCTACTCTCAGCAGGAGCTTCCTGGGCTGGCAGTGAGCCATGCAAAACAGCCCAGGGAGGGAGGCTGCTGCCCAGAGGCAGGGCCCAGTGATCTCCCCTCTTGGCTGGTGCACAAAGTCAGAAGCAGAGCTCTCCTCAACTCCACCTCTAAACCATAAAATTATAGGATATCAGTCACATGAAATACCAGGTCCCTCCCACTTTTTCCTAAACATTTACTTTTTTGCTCCATTTTTTTTTTTTTGCCAACTTCTTTTGGAACCTAGCCTCCTTTATTTGGCAATGCAATTATACTAAACTTTGTTCCTTGGGTCCCCTTTGACCCCCAAGATGAGCTGTTGCTAGAAACCATGCATAAAAGACTCTCCTATACCTTAGTGCCTACGGGCACCCCAGGAAACAAAGAAGCCAAGAAGAACGTGACTATCTGTGCGTAAACTCTGATACGGTTAGCAAACACCCTAAATTCCTGAGATAAGATAATGTGTGTCCCAGGAAATCAGTCATCTCCGCCCAGGAACTAGATAATGAGTATGCCCCAGGATGTCAGCCACACATGTGGTCTGACATTCTTCTCTTTACATTGCAACCCCCCACCCAGAAATCATATATAACTAAGACCCTTTTCGTTCAATAAATGAGAGATCTTGCTCCACCTCAACTCGTCTCCCTCCTCATTTCTAACCCCATTCCTTTACAGGCATTAGCCTTACAGGCATTGTCCACCTCGAGACCCACATGTAAGTGACCTGCTGATGGGTCATCTGGCGCCCAACGTGGGGGCCCCGAGGTTGGACACTTGCCCGGCAGATTAGGAAGAAGCCCATTCGTCCGGACCTGCTACGAGACCGCTCCACGGAGAGCCCCGCAACTGAAAGGTGAGTAATCATCTGCCGCATTCATGGGGACTAACTTAACTAAAGAACAGGCTTTTATTAAGGACCTTAAGAGTAGCCTTAGAGAAAGAGGAGTAAAAATTAAGAAAAAGGATCTTGTTCGGTTTTTCCTTTTCATTGATGATGTCTGTCCCTGGTTCATTGTCAATGGCCCTGAAATCCACCCTGCTAAGTGGCAAAAGGTGGGACGGGATCTTAATAACAAGTTGAAAACCGAAGGGCCCGAATCTGGACCCATTCATGTTCTTTCCTATTGGAATCTGATTAATGACATTGTAGAATATGCCTCCCTTGACGGGGGTACACGACAGTTACTCATTTCTGCAGAGTCCTGTCTCCTCTTTGTTCCGTGCGGCATCCATCCAGTCTCTCCAAAAAACAGGGAAGCCGTCTTCACGACCTCCGTCAGGGATCATTGAGATCCCTTCCGTCAAGTCTATCTACCCCCCACTTCCCAAAGAAGGGACTCCCCCCGTAGAAAGCAATCTCGCATACCCCGTCTTCCCAGCCGCCGAACCTAAACTCCCTGTGAAAAATGAAAGTGAAACTCAGGATGCCCTTAGCGCCTCAGACGTTGCTGAATTAGAAAGCAAGGCCGCAGGGTATATTCCACCTCCTTACAGCTTGCCCCTTCTTACTGCCCCGATACTTAACCCCCCTGTTGCCCCGGTCATTGACCTCACCACAGCTAAGCAAGACTTAACTGAAAAAGTAAAAAACCTTCTAAATACCGACAGGTTTAAAAATTCTGAGACGGGTATTTTCTGGGACGCTGGAAAATATCCTCTGGGTATGTTATGTGTTATATGTTTGTTTAATGTTGTAACTGTGTAGTCTGTGTGATGTGTGTTCTATGTTCTGTGTGATTTGTCTGTTTTATTGGTTGGAAAAATTTTTTTAAATGGAGCTCCATGTTTGTCTGTGTGTGTCTGTGTTAAAAGGTAGCAAGCTTGTAAGAGATAAGGATTCAGCCTCTGTGTGCAGGCTTAGAAAATATCAAGAAGTTTGAAAAATCTTCTCTCTCTTCTGTCTCTGGCTGACTGCAGCAGCCTGTGAGAAAAAGGGAGAAAAGGGAGAGAAAGGAAGAAATAAAAAGAAAAAAAAATAGATTGAAAGGGATTTGAAAGTTTGGAAAGTTAATATACAGCATTATGCTAACATTTAAAGGAAAGACGTTTGAATGGAATATCTAGGCATTCTCTGTGAAGGCAGAGTAAAGCACTAAATGGGCTTGGAAGTTCACAGAAGCCCCTTTGGATTCTGGAAGGGAAAAAGGGAAACAAACTTCTCTCTGAGGGTGGGGAATCCTGGAAAAAGCCCCTAGTTTGTTTTTGCTGATTTAAAAGCTTTGTTAAGTTTTAAGAACAATGATTAAGAAATTTGGGAATTGGTTGTTTGAAAATTTGCTTGTGATTTAAAAACTTTTAACCTGTTGTACTAATTTTGTAAGTACATGGAATTTAGCTATTTTAAGGACAGAAAAGGTTTTTTTTCCCCCTTGAAACAAAGCTTACTAGAGTAAAGAGCAATAAAATTCAAACTTACCCTGGCCTGGGCAATAAAAAGCTCTGGAAATAAGATGCTAATAGTTGTTAGAAGGAATGTGGTAGAAGAAAAACTTTTTAACTGTCTTAGTTTGATTCAGTTTGTTACCTTCTGAAATATATTGAGTTATTTGTTAACATAAGTTATTACTTTAAAACCAGCCCTGCTGGACATGTGTGAGTTTTTGTGGAGGTTTGGGTTATTCACTATAGTGTGAATCTTACAAGTTTTTGAAGGGAAAAGGAAAGAGGAATGCAGGTGATTTAGGAAGGACTGATTTGTAGGGGAAATTAGAGGTTTGCATGGTTTTAGGAAGGTGAAAGGAAGACTTTTGGGAGTAGGTGAAGAGATGGGGGAGGGAGCCTCCCACCCCCACTGCCTTCTGCTACTTTACCAAAGGAGCATCTGGGAAGGAAAGTTCTTTAAGGAGATTGTTTGTTTAAGTATGTAGTCAGAAGGAAAGAGAAAGTTGGAAATGGGTGGATTTGGGAAGAAACCTGATATTGGAAAACTGATGGGTTAAATCTTGAAAAGGATCCCCATGTAGGAAATCGAGTGGGGAACCTGAGGGAAATTTTTTTTCTAGGGGGTCAGAGTGGAGGAAGGGTGGCCACATGGAATCCTCTTCTCCCCTCACCCCTCTAAAGTGTGTTCCTGCCGTTTTTTTCTTATCTGATTGCGACAGTGCAGCAACCTGTGATTTTTAAGGACATGCTTACTTTTAGGTTAATTGATTGAATATTTGTTTCTTGATACAAATATTTTAAGAGATATGGTCATAAATGTGATCCATATTTTGGTAGAAATATTTCTAAGAGTTTAATTGCTATGTTAAAAAAAAAACCTTGAATTTTTTTTTTTGTGGAATTGGGTCTTTTGTATAAGTTTAAATTGATTGTATTGGGTCATCCTGAGGTTATTTAAAGAGCCTCTGAACATAATAGTTTTTTTTTTTTGTCCTTTTGAAAATGTTTCTGTTATGGACAATATGCAATTTGGGATCTTTTTCTATGTATTGGGTATTTTAAAAGCAAAATGATTTGTATGTATAATGTTCACTTATGTAACATCTACTCAGATATGATAATTGTTCTAAGTTGTGAACTTATTGAGACAAAATTTCTTTCTGTTATTACTGTAAAGTTATGATAAATCTTTGTTTAAGATTTATCAGAAATTTGATTAATGACATCTGTTATTGGAGGTAAAAGTTTTGGGGCTTAGAGTTAATTAGTTAATGCTATTTGGGAGTTTTAAAGCTCCACCCTCTGACAGTTACTGGGACAATTGATTGATAAGCTGTTAAAACTCAACTGCTTATGTTATGTTATAGTTATGTTCTTGCATTTTTCCTTCTGTAACTGATCTCTCTGATCAGAGCAATGGTCAGTAGAACTGTTAATGCAATTCAATTATGTTATGCCTTGCTATTTTCAGTCTGGCAATATGTAATCATTGCATCCTAAATGCTTGGGCAACTGAGTATTTCGCCTGGTCATCTGTCTGTTACTGGATATTGGTGTTTTGTTCCTTTAAGGTTTCTACATGATAAGTGGACAATTAACAGAGGTCTGTAAGACTGCAGCCATTTGCTTGGCCTGTAAAGCAAACTCATCTCTTCACATAGGAAACTGCTGGCCAATTTATTTTGGCCTCCTCATGTTTTGCAGCAGTTTGGTGAACTGAGTCTATCTGAGACTGATCTAATCTTTATTTGCTAGATTTGTGTTTTTGTTCTAGATTTTGGTCAAATTACAGATGTTGGCTTGCTTCTGGAACCTGGATCAGCTTTGATCAGCTTTGATTGTCACCACGGCACACACCCACTCTGCAAGGAATGAGAACCTCCTATCACTTCACAGCCTGAAGCAGCAGTTTGTACATGAGACCATGGACTGGACCCTGCATCGAGTGTACTTTGGACTGATATGAGGGACTTTGGGAATGGTTGATGACTGACTGTTAAACCTTGCCTGGATCATCTATTACTGTGTGTTTAAGACTTGGGATGGGATTTGTTAAAATTGTGTAATTATTGCTGTTATGTTTGAGGGCTTTTTAGGCCTTTTTAGGAAATGCTACTGTATTAGTCTGTTATGTATAGGGATTTTGATTTGCTCTTGGGATTTATATGGGGAATGGTCATTTGATAATTCCTTTCTGTGAGAAAAAAAGGGGAGATAGAGATAGAACATTGGGAAACTGGTATATTTTTTTCAAAATACCTGAAAGAATGGGAACGCCTAGCTCCTATTCACTTTGCCTTAAGCACTTTTGCCCCACCCCCTATCTTACTAGTTCAGATTGAAGTTGGATGCTTTAGTTTTAGAATCCCTTATTTTGTTAAAATCCCCCTGGCTGACAACCCTTCTTCCTACTCTTCCGGGACCGTTCGTGGCTATTCTTCTTATTTCTTTAGGACCTTGGCTGTTTGCTAAGTTAACTGGTTTTGTTAAGTGTCAGGTTGATGCAGCTGTTCAGAAGAAAGTTCAAATCTACTATCAATGCCTTCCTAAGGCAGATTCTTATGAAAACCTCAACATCAACGAGCCTGGTGCAGCTTTACAATTTTCTACCATGGTTATGAATGACCCCTGGTATCGCAGATTGTGGACTCGGTTGAAGTCCCGCTGTGCCGGCCGTGGGTGAGCCAATGACGGGATTATTGTGGGCCCGTTCTCCAGAAGCACACCCCGGAAGTTTGATGCTGGGGTGCTGGGATGGATGCCGCCCACATAGCCTAAGACAGGGGTCCTGCCTTTTTTCTGGCCTTTAAGGTCGGATTATTTGGGTACTGAATATGGACACCGGCCACATAGCCTAAGACAGGCCTCCCACCCATATATAAATAAAAAGGGGGACATGCTAGAAACCATGCATAAAAGACTCTCCTATACCTTAGTGCCTACGGGCACCCCAGGAAACAAAGAAGCCAAGAAGAACGTGACTACCTGTGCGTAAACTCTGATACGGTTAGCAAACACCCTAAATTCCTGAGATAAGATGTGTGTCCCAGGAAATCAGTCATCTCCGCCCAGGAACTAGATAACGAGTATGCCCCAGGATGTCAGCCACACATGTGGTCTGACATTCTTCTCTTTACATTGCAACCCCCCACCCAGAAATCATATGTAACTAAGACCCTTTTCGTTCAATAAATGAGAGACCTTGCTCCACCTCAACTCGTCTCCCTCCTCATTTCTAACCCCATTCCTTTACAGGCATTAGCCTTACAGGCATTGTCCACCTCGAGACCCACATGTAAGTGACCTGCTGGACGGGTCAAGCTGTCACCAAAACCTATTAATTTCCCCTTTGCAATATCTCATGGATATTCTTTCTCCTCTGCCCTGTCACCATCAAGATGGCCAGAGCTGCTGAAGAAGCTGCCTGCGCATCCTTTCCCCACCCTAATCCATCCTCCATTCAGCTAACACTGTGAGTATTTTCAGAAACTCAGGTCTGACTGTGTCATCCTTCCTACCTAATGAATTCCAGGGGCTCCCTGTGGCCTATCACTTGTTACTGGGGCAGGGTCCTGGCTGTGCTCTGCTGCTGTCCCCCATTGTTCCTTCCCATGACCATGTCCTGTTTTTGCCCCTCCCCTTGCACATGGCCCATCCCTCTCACAGACTATGAGCGTTACTGTCCCAGAGCCAGACCCTGATCCCTGGCTCCCATCCTTATGTCCTCCATAGCCTCCGGGTGGTATTTTCTCTCCTGCTCCAAGAGAATACCTATTGCACAGCTGGATATTTGCAAGAACAGAGGCTGAATTATAGATGAGACACGTGCCCTCAGAAAAGAGAATTTCCATTATTTTGAAATCTTCACTTGTCAACCATATCTGCCTTGTGATGGCCAGGTAGTGCAGTGAATAACGTGCTGGATCTGGAAGCAGAAGGTCTGAGTTCAAATGCAGCCTCCAACCCTTATTAGCTCTGAAAGCCTGGCCTAGTCACATATCCTCTATCTATTTCAGCTTCCTCAGTTCTAATTTGGGCATAAAAATAGCATCTAACTCTCAGTGCAGCTGTATGGATGAAGGGTTAATATTTTAAAAACACTTTCCAAACTTTAAAGCACCATATAAATTCCATTTATACGGCCACAAAGCAACACATTCCAGATAATGAATACTTTATTTATTTTTCCACTGATGAATTCTTTTACTTTTTAATAATAAGTCCCTGCTAAAGCCACACTGGCTCTCAGGTAGATGACTATTTTCCAGGTGAAGGACCAGCCTATTATGGAGGACTCTGGCAAGAATCTTGTCAACAACAACTAAGAGAGGGCCCCCCTCAATTTTAAAGAAATAGATAAATACATTTAAAAAAGAAAAGACTTAGGAAGAGCTGGACATGATAAGCACTAAATAAAGTCACACAAAGAAGATATTGATCATTTTATCCTAGACTAAAAATTGTTCATTACTGATGTAAGACGCATGCCTGCATCATTTTTTTGGATCGTCAGAATATTGCTTAGTTTAAACAAAGATGAGAGGAGGGAAACACATGCATTTCCAGTTGAGGATATGTGTATCAATTGGGGAATGGTCTAATAAATTGTGGAAGACAACAACAACAAAGAGAGAGTGAATGTTATTGTGTGATCCACATTCTGTTCCCACAGTTGTCTCTCTGGGTGGAGATGGTTCTCTTTGTCACAAGATTATTAGAACTGACAGCAGTCATCCCATTGTTTGAAAGCCACAGGACTTTCATCATCAGAATTGATCGTCATGTAATATTGATGCTGTGGTGTACAATGATCTCCTGGTTCTGTTCATTTCACGTAGCATCAGTTCATGTAAGTCTCTCCAGGCCTCTCTAAAATCTTCCTGATCATTTCTTTTTCTTTTCTTTTCTTTCTTTCTTTCTTTTTTATGTTGAGGCAATTGGGGTTATGTGACTTGCCTAAAGTCACACATTTAGGAAGTGTTAAATGATTGAGACCAGATTTGAACTCAGGTCCTCCTGACTTCAGGACTGGTGCTCTATCCAGTGTGCCACCTAGCTGCCCCCTGATCATTTCTTATAGGAAAATAATATTCTGTGACATTTATATACCATAACTTATTCAGCCATTCTCCAACTGATGGACACCCATTCAGGTTCCAGTTTCTTGCCACTACAAAAAGGGCTTCCACAAACATTTTGAACATGTGGATCCCTTTATTTCCTTTAAGATCTCTTTGGAATATAGAACCAATAGAAATACTGCTGGATCAAAGGGTATGCACAGATTGATAACTTTTTGAGCATAGTTTCAAATTGCTCTCAAATCTAGGAGTATGAAAGGGAGATTCAGCATTTCATGTAGAATATATTATTTTTGTTTTTTTTTTAGAATGTATGAAAATCATTTTTCCTATGTTCAAGTTTAGATTTCTTTTTTAAAGTACAGCTTTCCTAGTAAGACAGAAAGGAAATAATGTGGAATGTTGGAGGGGATGTGGGAAAACAGGGACACTGATACACTGTTGGTGGAATTGTGAACACATCCAGCCATTCTGGAGAGCAATTTGGAACCATGCCCCAAAAGTTATCAAACTGTGCATACCCTTTGATCCAGCAGTGTTTCTACTGGGTTTATGCCCCAAAGAGATACTAAAGAAAGGAAAGGGACCTGTATGTGCCAAAATGGTTGTGGCAGCCCTGTTTGTAGTGGCTAGAAGCTGGAAAATGAATGGATGCCCATCAATTGGAGAATGGTTGAGTAAATTGTGCTATATGAAAGTTATGGAATATTATTGTTCTGCAAGGAATGACCAGCAGGACAAATACAGGGAGGACTGGCGAGACTTACATGAACTGATGCTGAGTGAAATGAGCAGAACCAGGAGATCATTATATATCTCAACAACGATACTGTTTAAAGATGTACTCTGATGGAAGTGGTTCTCTTCGACAAAGAGAGCTAATTCAGTTTCAATTGATCAAGGATGGACAGAAGCAGCTACACTCAAAGAAAGAACACTGGGAAATGAATATAAATTGCTTGCATTTCTGTTTTTCTTCCCGGGTTATTTCTACCTTCTGAATCCAATTCTCCCTGTGCAACAAGAGAACTGTTCGGTTCTGCACACATATATTGTATCTAGGATATACTGTAACCTATTCAATATGTAAAGGACTGCTTACCATCTGGGGGAGGGGGTGGAGGGAGGGAGGGGAAAAATCGGAACAGAAGTGAGTGCAAGGGATAATGCTGTAAAAAATTACCCTGGCATGGATTCTATCAATAAAAAATTATTTTAAAAAAGGCAGAAAGGAAAATGACATGTATTGGAGGAAATATAGGAAAAATGAGACTGTAAGGCATTGTTGGTGGAATTGTGAAATGAGTCCACCAGTCTGTAGATAAATTTGGAACTATGCCCAAAGGGGTATAAAACCATGTATACAACAATAACACTACTAGGCATGTATCACAAAAGAGATAATTAAAAACGAAAGAGAAGAAAAAGATCTACATGAAGAAATGTAGATTTGTATAAATACAAATATTTACAGTACCATTTCCCCCAGGTCAAAAAACCCATTAACTGGAGAATGGCTGAATAAATTGTGGTATGTGATTAAGACAGAGTTCTTTGGGGCAATGAGAAATGATGAGCAGGATCCTCAAAGAAAAACCTAGAAATGCAAAGTGACATTTACTATGTACAAAGTTAACAGGAATAATATAAGAGTATCTGCTGGTAATGACTTTGCTATTCTTAACAATACAATGACCCATGATGAAAATGATATCCATACTTAGAGAAAGAATTTACTGTGTCTGAATACAAATTAAAATAAACTTTTGCAATTTTTATTTTTCTTCAGTTTTTAAGAGGATGGGGAGTATATGTTTTCTTTAACAACATGACTTTTATGGAAATGTTTTGCATTAACTTCATATGTGCCCTTGTAATAAGAGGGATGGTGGTGAAGAGGGAGGAAGGGAGAGAATTGGAACTCAAAGTTTTAAAAACAAATGTGAAAAAAAAATTGTTTTGCATGCAACAAGAAGGGAATGAAATATTAAATTGACATGTACATATACAAAAGAGATAGCCCTATTTATATGCAGAGATCTTCCATTACTTTGAACCAGACCTCACATGATATGTATAAATGTCACTCAGGTGCTGTTGAAATCATGAACACTTGTATCCTTAAATCACATTTCTCTTTCAAATGCTTTATAGAGGTATTTTGACATTCTCATTTGGCTTTTTCATTTATACAATGTATACGGGTAGTAGGATTTTTTTCAAAAGGTGGCATTATAATTACTTATAAATTCTATTAGATGGTAATTTTGCTTATTCTGAGTTTTAAAAATATTTCTAGATTTATGTTTTGCTAAATTTTTTATATTAATTCAAAAGGAAATCCCATCCAATTCTTCTAAGACTCCTCTGAAAACAAATACTAAAGAAAAATTGTGGGCAGAGTTATAAATTTTTTTCAATGAAGACATAGCTATATCCATAAATTCCATATTATGAGTAATATATTCTGACTTAAATTTATTTATATCTTTTCTTTTTAAATTTGTTTACACATGTATCTCTGGGTAGTCCTATAATCAAAGGAGTATGACAAATACTAAAAAATAATACAGGAGACATAGTTCAATAAAAATCAACAAGTAAATTAGCACAATATAACACAAAAGGGTAAGAGTCAATTTCTCACCTCCTCTCCTAAGTTAGAATAATTGCAAGAATGAAGCATTCAGCTTTGTTGGGATGTTTTTTGTTTTCATTTACATCATTGCAGCACTTATATTTCATATTTTCCTAGTGGTGCTTAGAGAGTCAAAGAAGAGACATATGACAGAGAAGAACAAATGGAAACAAAGAATTCTTAAGAAAGGGAAGAATTAAGTATCTTATCCAAAATGTGAGCTCACAAATATGGCAGGTGACAAGAGAAAAGCAAAATTGTTGAATGATTCTAAAGCTCAACTGTGACTGATGATGTCTAGAAAAATAGAGAAGTGCCCCAGTGGTTTGGGTGGAACCCTCCCAAAGAACTTAGGAAGGATGTGACTAAAGGGGTCTCACTGCATGGACAAGAACGGCTGAAATGGAAGGCCCAGACTGCAGCGAGTGTCTGACAGACTGTGACACTTTCTTGGTGTTCGGTTTTAATGAAACCACAAACAGAGTCCAACAAACTGAATCTGCAGAGTAGTCGTGCCTGACGTGTGTCTCTCCTTTGTAACCATCCGTAGGAGGCCGGTAACACCCTTCTAGGTTCCCAGCTGTTCTAGGCTTGTCCTGTTCAGAGCTTCCTGGAATCCTGCTTTCCCCCCTGGCTGCCCCGTGGGAGCATGGCCTGAGACAGGCTGTGTCCAGGCAGAGGGAGGCAGCCAGGATGGGGAAAGGGCCAGAGGCTCAGAGGCAGGAAGTTTGTCTGAAGGAGCCAGGGGAGGCTGAGCTTGGAGAAGGCCCAACATGGGGTATAGAATAACTGTCTGCAGGTATCCAAAGGGCTGTGACGAGGATGGGGGTGGGACTTGTTCTGCCCAGCACCAAAGGCCAGAAATGTGAATAAAGGGGGTAGGTGCAGAGAGGCAGAGTTTGGACGTAAGAACAGACTCTTTGGCAATGAGAACTGTCTAGAAGAGTAACTGATGACCCAGTATTGGAGGGAGTAATGATGATGATGATGGTAATAATAATAAGTAACATTCCTAAAGTGCTTACTTCGAGGCACACTGCTACATGTTGTACATTTATTACCTCACTTGATCCTCACAACCACCCCAGGAAGTAGATGCTATTAAGATTCCCATTTTACAGATAATAAAATTGAAACAAAGCGAAGTGACTTGCCCAGCATCACACAGCCAGAAAGTGTCTGAGACTGGCTTTGAATTCAGCTCTTACTGACAGTACCACTCTGTCTATTGCCCCACGTAACTCCCTTGTCCCCCTGAACTGGAAGTCTTCAAACAAAGGCTATAAGAACATGTGTGGGGATTTGGAAACAGAATTATTGCTCAGGTCTGGGTCAGAGAAGCCACCTTTGGGTGTCATCCACTTATTAGTTTTATGTCACTCTGTGATTCTTGTCTGAAAAAGAAACAAGGTCAGAACTCTCACAGCCCCAGCATCTTCCTCTGAGACCTAGAAACCTCCCCCGAGGCAGCCCAGACAAGATGCCCCCATCCCAGCTGAGGGGAAGGAGATGCCCCTGGGGCAGTGATACCTCCCTCAGCATCTGCTGGGCAGGTTTTTGTTCGGGGCTGTATCACTGTGGGAGGATCGCTATACCACTGCTGACAGTGATAGACTGCAGCGTCCTCAGCCTCCACTTTGCTGATTGTGAGGGAGAAATCTGTCCCAGAGCCACTGCCACTGAACCGGGCAGGGACCCCGGACTGCAGGGTGGTTGAACGATAAATTAAGAGTTTGGGAGCCTCTCCTGGCTTCTGTTGGTACCAATTTATGTAATTACTAACACTCGAGCTGGTCTTGCACTTAATGATGACTTTCTCTCCTGGAGACACTGACAAAAATTCTGGAGACTGAGTCACCACAATGGCCCCTCTGGAACCTGGAATCAAAAAGAAAAGATAAAACACCATCCATATGTCTTCATTATCCTGGACTTTCAATTCAGAATGAATAAACACAGGGAAAAAGCAAATTTTCTTCCTCTCTCCTAACCTGCCCCAGACACATCCCAGAGAAGGTCAGAAAGCAATGAGCATGTGCAGGATCCCTCACCTGAGATCCAGAGCAGCAGAGAGCAGAGGAGCTGAGCTTGGGCCCCCATCTCCTCCCCTGGCCTTGGATGCTGCTGAGCAGAGACCTCACCCATGAGCTGGCATTTATCTGGGTCCTAGCAATTGTGACTGTCCCTGGGGAGACATGCAAATCAACAGATGTAGGCAAGAGGAAGTAGAAAGACAGAATGATTTTAAGAGCTTTCCTTTCAAATAGCTAGACTATTGATAAATTCAACTCATAAAAGATATATTATCCTGTCTATTCCCCCAAACAGTGGTATCAGACTAAAATCCCCTTTGCGCTATATATTGATTTAGTTTTGTTATCAATGTTTTATTGTAATTTTTGTTAATTCTGTTTTCCTTTTTTAAGCTTTTACTAATTTTGAACTTTAATTTAGAGAGACACAAAAAGGAACATTTCTATGTATGGGACACATCATGAAAACAAGATTCAATACATGAATTTCCCTTTCAAACCATTTCCTTTTTTTGAAAGTATAATAAATATTGTTTTCAAAGTTATCCTGTTTTTCTGCATTTTCTTCTAAGTTTTCTTTTGTTCTTTGCTTTTCATTTCACATTTTTCTCCTTCTCTTCCTAACTCAGTCTATAGAAAGCTACCATTAAACATAATTATGTATATATAAGTATATATTCATATGTCACACAACAGTATACATATTTATGATTATTAGTTATTTTTATATATGAATAATGTTTTCTTTTATAGCTTCTTTGTTGCCTACATGAGTATTCATAATACTCAAAAGTCTTAGTCATTCGAAGTTTTCTATAGAACATTATTCCTTGTACAATGGACAATATTTTCTTTCTTCTAGTCATTTCATTCTTCATCATTTCAAAGAAGTCTTTCCATATTTTCCTAGGATCATCTGACTCATCATGTCTTATAAGACAGTAACATTCCACCAAAATCTTCTATCATAACTCACTGAGCCATGATTCCGTCATTGGACATATCTTCAATCTTTAGTTCTTTATCACCACAAAGACAGGTACTACTATATTTTAGCTTTTACAGATCTTTTCCTTTTTTCCTTATTACCTTGGTAAATAGATCTAAGAGAAGCACTGCTGGCTCAAAATGTTTACATAGTTTTATAATTTCTTGGGCACATTTCCAGATGGCTGTCCAAAATTCTTGGATCACTTTATTGTTCCTCCAGTAGTAAATCAGGTTCCAATTTCCCCCCACTCCCTGCCCTCCAACACTTGTCATTTCCCTTTCTATCATGTTAGCTACTCTGAAAGAGATTTGCTGATAACTCAAAGTTGTTTTAATTTCTATTTCTCTTAGTCAATAGTGAATTAGAGCATTTTTGTTATGTGACTGTATACTTTTACTGCTTCATTGAAAAAATGCCTGTTCCTATCTTTGACAACTTATCAATTGGGGAATTACTTGTAGTCTTATAACTCTTTACAATTATTAATAGTATTTGGAAGAGCAAAAGCTCAAAAACTTAGATTGAATGTTAGAATACACCTCAATTTACATAGAAGAAGTAGAATTAGATTAATCCTGGGATTTTTCAATAATTCTTTTTATTTTAAACTTAAATACAAAATGATGAAGAAAAAAAGAAAAACCTTGCCATGAACACAGTAATCTATAGAAGATTCAATATAAATCAATAAATTTTCATGACAAGAAAATCTATGTTATATGTACTTTATATTTTTTTCAGAGCAGCCGATGTTTTCTTTGCTTCTTTGTGGATTTTCTTTTGCTCTCTGTTGTGTACTTTGCTGCATTATTTTTTTCTCTCCTTTTTCTTTTCTTTTCTAAAGAAGGCTGCAATTATACACACACGCACACATATACATATAAACATATATATATATATATAGCCATACTCTGCTTATTTCTACCTTTCATCTGTTTCTTAAAGGATGGGTAGCATCTTCCTTCATAGGTCAAAGTCTTTCCATATTTCTAAATGTATCATTTCCTACACCACAGCAGTATCCTAACTCCATCTCATCTGATGTGAGGGATTGGCTGTGAACATTTTCTCCTCAATTTTCTGTAGTTCTCCTATTCTTGACCACATATATTTCATTTATATTACAAATTTTAGTTCAAAATAATTGAAATTATCCTTTTTACACTTCAACAAAGATCTCCTTTATAATATAAGATATGATCTTAGTCTGCTGAATCTACTTCCTTTATATCTTTTATTCCTGGCTTCTTTGAAGTTCTTGACCTTTTGCTCTTCCAAATGAACTGCATTATTATTATTATAATTGTAAAAAAGAAAAATAATTTAATATTATTAATTATTTTAAAATAATTTTATACTATTCCTAGAAGCAACATTGTGAAATTCAAATTTTGAATCTGCTATCCATTTCTATATTATGGTAAATTTGTTCCATTCATATTCTAAGTTACAATTACTTGTATATTTTCCTCTTTCCTGCTTTTTCTTAATACTCTTCTCCTATCTCTCCTCACTCCTCTGTTTTACTTGCTACTACCTTGTCCTCTTATTCCTTAACCTGATCACTGCTCTAAATGTCTCTCCTTTATTCCCCTGACTGCATCCTGTGGCCTTTTGTTTCTTCCTGAATGTAGAAGATATTTACACATATATGTACACATACACACACATATATGCATATATACACAGATATGTATGTGTATATATGTGAATACACAATATGTTTGTATATTATGTGTACACTCCCAGCATATACATATAATATGCATACAGGTAGTTCACTACCTGCTCTCCTCCTTACTAGTTTTATCCTTTTAGGCCTCATTTTATGAGATAATTACTTCTTATTGTTTATGACTTCTATTATCTCTTGCTATACAGGTGTATTTCTTTAAGGATCACCCCATCATCCTTAGCTCAATCCTAGCCTTACTTTCAAGCTACCCAAATAATAATGGCATTCATTAAAGTACTGCAAATATTTTCATATATATGAGGTAAACAATTTAACCTTATTGAGTCTCTTATATTTAGTCTTTAATGTTTATCTTCAAATTTCTTGAAAGTGATAGATCAACTTTTCTCTTAAGTTCTGGGATTTTGGCTACAAAAACCTAAATTTTTTCAGTTCATCAAATGTTAACTTATTTTTTCCATTCACAATTATATGTTACCTTGCTTGGTAAGTTACTCTTGGTTATAACTCCTGTTATTTTGCTCTATGGCATACAGTGTTTCAAGACCTATGGTCCTTCAAGGTAATAGCTGCTAAGTCTTGTGAAATCTTTATTGTACCGCCATGATATTTATTTTTTTTTATGTTGCTTCCAATATTTTCTCCTTAACTTGGGAGCTTTGAAACTTTTTCTTTTTGAAAAGGTAAAAGAGGTCACTCTCTGCCTCATTTCTTACCTAGACTTACTAATTGATTGGGCACTGTTCCAGTCATACTGAAATCTGTTAAAGACCTTTGCTTAAAAAGTCAAGTTCTCTCACTGCATTCAGAGCCATTTCCAGTCATTTTATTCTATATCTTGTCATTAGGCCCAGATGGCTCCAAGAGCCATGAGTAATTGAGAGGCATTGTAAATTTTTGGCTGTAAATAGTTTTCAGGGTTCCACAAAAGCTCTTTGGTTTATTACTGTCAGTGTAAAACTGAATTTCATCTGCCTTCTTACTGAGCCATGAATAAGCTTTGCTTGCACTTTAATTTTGATAAAGGGAAATACTCTTTTGTAGAGACATATGACCTATTCTACTGGAAAATACTTTGGAATTCTTGTTTCTCGTTTAACAAATTCTGCATTTATCCATCATTTATGTCCAATTGATCTTGAGTTTGGGAGAGTTCTGGCTCAGAGGAATAAATGTGGTGCTGTACACAAAATCTCTGAAAATTGTCCATTCCAATTCTGCTACACTATTGTCAACAACGTGTTGACTTTGCTTTCTTTCCCAATTAGCAACAAACTGTTCTCACTAGAGAAGTCCTGCTTGAATCTGATGACTTTTAATCTTGTGATAATAATCTTATTTTGGTGACACCACTTTTTTGCATGTGAATGTTTAACTTGGAGAGGATAAGACTCTGAGAATTACTATAGTAATTGAATTGTTTTGTGTATCTACTCTATTCTACTGATATACTATTCTAATTCTTAGCCAGTACCAAATGGTTTTGATCACCACTCCTTTATAATAGCTTTAGAGTTAGTATGACTAGGCCATCTACCTTTGAATTTATTTTCATTAATTTCCTTGATTTTTTGTCATTCCAGATTAATTTTTTTTTTACCTGTATAATACCTGTATAATAACATCTTTTGGCAGTTTTATTGTTAGGGAACTGAATAAATAGATTAATTTAGGTAGAGTTCTAAAAAAAAAATCAAAAAAGTACTAAAGAACAAAGAAGGCACTTTAGAAGAGAGTACAAAAAATTGTGACAAATAGAAAATTAAGTGATTCAAATTTATCATATAATTTTTTGAAATCAAAGTGTATCAAATGGAGATTCAGAAAATGTACATTTTTAAAGTGTATGTACTATTGGATTATATGGAAATGATCTTTCTTATTTCAAATTTTGAATAGTTTTTTAAAGCACAAATTTTAGGGGCAAAGAGCTTCCATTACTTTGAAATCTTAAAAAAAAATACTGCAAGCTGCTAGAAAAAATCAATTCAAATATAGAAGAGCCAAAATAAGGATTACTCAAGACCTAGCAGTGTCCACATTAAAGGATTGAAAGGTCTGGAATATGATATTCCAAAAGGCTAAGGAACTTGATATGCAACCAAAAATAACTTACCCAGCCAAAATGAGCATCTTTTTCCAGGGAAGAAGATGGACATTCAACGAAATAAGCGAATTTCACCAATTTTTGGTGAAAAAATGAGAACTTACCGAAAACTTTGATCTACAAATATAGAACTCAAAAGAAACCTAAAAAGGGAAAAAGAAATTTTGGGAACTATATTTCTGCTATAGAGATAATAAAGAATACATGGATACCTTGTTCTAGAAACTAGAGGTAGAAAGGAAATTGTACCCGGAAAAGAGTAAAGTGGGGATACTACATCTCATAAAGAGGCAAAGGAAATCTATTATATCTGAGAGAAAGAATGGAGGGGAATGAACATAGTGTGTATATTATTGCCATCAGAATTGGCTTAAAGAGAAAAATTTTAGACATATTCAATTTATAGTGAAACTTCTACCACCTCATTGAAAAGTGGGAGGGGAAAAGTGAAAAGGAAAGGAATAAGCTAAATGGAAGAGAATACAGAAATTGTGACGAAAAGAATAAGATAGGGGGAGGAAATTTAAGGTGGGGATTGGGCTGGGAGAAGCAAGTGGTACTCACAAGTTTAATTTTGGGGAGAGGGCTGAGGGGGAAGGAAAGGAGAAAAGCATAAACAGGAGTTAACAAGATGTCAAGTAATACAGAATTGGTCATTTTAACCATAAATGTGAATGGGGTAAACTCCTCCATAAAGAGGAAGCGGTTAGCAGACTGGATTAAAACCAGAATCTTACAATATGTTGTTTACAGGAAACACAAGTGAAGCAGGGCAATACATACAGAATAAAGGTAAAAGGTTAGAGCAGAATCTACTATGCCTCAGGTGAAGTCAAAAAAGCAGGGGTAGCCATCCTGATCTCAGATCAAGCAAAAGCAAAAATTGAGCTAATTAAAAGAGATAAGGAAGGGCATTATATCTTGCTAAAGGGTAATATAGATAATGAAGCAATATCTATATTAAACATATATGCACCAAGTGGTGTAGGAGCTAAATTCTTAAAAGAGAAATTGAGAGCTGCAAGAAGAAATAGAGAGCAAAACTATAATAGTGGGAGATCTCAACCTTGCACTCTCAGAATTAGATAAATCAAACCACATAATAAATAAGAAAGAAGTCAAAGAAGTAAATAGAATACTAGAAGAGTTAGATATGATAGATCTCTGGAGAAAAGTAAATGGAGACAGAAAGGAGTACACTTTCTTCTCAGCAGTTCATGGAGCCTATACAAAAATTGACCATATATTAGGACATAAAAACCTTAAACTCAAATGCAGTAAGGCAGAAATAGTAAATGCATCTTTTTTAACCATGATGCAATGAAAATTAATTCAACAAAAAGCCAGGGGAAAGTAGACCAAAAAATAATTGGGAACTAAATAATTTCTTTTTTTTTATTTTTTTATTTTTTTATTTTTTTATTTTTTTTTAAATTTTTTATTTAATAATTACATTATATTGACACTCGTTTCTGTTCCGATTTTTTTCCCCCTCCCTCCCTCCACCCCCTCCCCTAGATGGCAAGCAGTCCTTTATATGTTGGATATGTTGCAGTATATCCTAGATACAATATATGTTTGCAGAACCGAACAGTTCTCTTGTTGCGTAGGGAGAATTGGATTCAGAAGGTATAAATAATCCGGGAAGAAAAACAAAAATGCAGATAGTTTACATTCGTTTCCCAGTGTTCTTTCTTTGGGTGTAGCTGCTTTTGTCCGTCATTTATCAATTGAAACTCAGGTCTCTTTGTCAAGGAAATCCACTTCCATCAAAATATGTCCTCATACAATATCGTTGTCGAAGTGTATAATGATCTCCTGGTTCTGCTCATTTCACTTAGCATCAGTTCATGTAAGTCTCGCCAGTCCTCTCTGTATTCATCCTGCTGGTCATTTCTTACAGAACAATAATATTCCATAACATTCATATACCACAATTTACCCAGCCATTCTCCAATTGATGGGCATCCATTCATTTTCCAGTTTCTAGCCACTACAAACAGGGCTGCCACAAACATTTTGGCACATACAGGTCCCTTTCCCTTCTTTAGTATTTCTTTGGGATATAAGCCCAATAGAAACACTGCTGGATCAAAGGGTATGCACAATTTGATAATTTTTTGGGCATAATTCCAGATTGCTCTCCAGAATGGTTGGATTCGTTCACAACTCCACCAACAATGCATTAGTGTCCCAGTTTTCCCGCATCCCCTCCAACATTCATCATTATTTTTTCCTGTCATCTTAGCCAATCTGACAGGTGTGTAGTGGTATCTCAGAGTTGTCTTAATTTGCATTTCTCTGATCAATAATGATTTGGAACACTCTTTCATATGAGTGGTAATAGTTTCAATCTCATCCTCTGAAAATTGTCTGTTCATATCCTTTGACCATTTATCAATTGGAGAATGGCTTGATTTCTTATAAATTTGAGTCAGTTCTCTATATATTTTGGAAATGAGGCCTTTATCAGAACCTTTAACTGTGAAAATGTTTTCCCAGTTTGTTGCTTCCCTTCTAATCTTGTTTGCATTAGTTTTATTTGTACAAAGGCTTTTTAATTTGATGTAATCGAAATTTTCTATTCTGTGATCAGTAATGGTCTCTAGTTCATCTTTGGTCACAAATTTCTTTCTCCTCCACAAGTCTGAGAGATAAACTATTCTATGTTCCTCTAATTTATTTATAATCTCGTTCTTTATGCCTAGGTCATAGACCCATTTTGATCTTATCTTGGTATATGGTGTTAAGTGTGGGTCCATGCCTAATTTCTGCCATACTAATTTCCAATTATCCCAGCAGTTTTTATCAAATAATGAATTCTTTTCCCAGAAGTTAGGGGCTTTGGGTTTGTCAAACACTAGATTGCTATAATTGACTATTCTGTCTTGTGAGCCTAGCCTTTTCCACTGATCCACTAATCTATTTCTTAGCCAATACCAAATGGTTTTGGTGACTGCTGCTTTATAATATAATTTTAGATCAGGTACAGCTAGGCCACCTTCATTTGATTTTTTTTTCATTAATTCCCTTGAGATTCTCAACTTTTTATTGTTCCATATGAATTTTGTTGTTATTTTTTCTAGATCAATAAAATATTTTCTTGGAAGTCTGATTGGTATAGCACTAAATAAATAGATTAGTTTAGGGAGTATTGTCATCTTTATTATGTTCGCTCGGCCGATCCAAGAGCACTTAATATTTTTCCAATTATTTAAGTCTGACTTTATTTGTGTGGAGACTTTTTTATAATTTTGCTCATATAATTCCTGACTTTCCTTTGGTAGATAGATTCCCAAATATTTTATGGTATCAACAGTTATTCTGAATGGAATTTCTCTTTGTATCTCTTGCTGTTGGGTTTTGTTGGTGATGTATAAAAATGCTGAGGATTTATGGGGATTTATTTTGTAGCCAGCTACTTTGCTAAAATTATGAATTATTTCCAATAGCTTTTTGGTAGAATCTCTGGGGTCTCTAGGTATACCATCATATCATCTGCAAAGAGTGATAGTTTGGTTTCCTCATTGCCTACTCTAATTCCTTTTATATCTTTCTCGACTCTTATTGCCGAGGCTAGTGTTTCTAATACGATATTAAATAATAATGGTGATAGTGGGCAACCTTGCTTCACTCCAGATCTTACTGGGAAAGGTTCCAGTTTTTCCCCATTGCATATGATGCTTACTGATGGTTTTAAATATATGCTCCTGACTATTTTAAGGAAAAGTCCATTTATTCCTATGCTCTCAAGTGTTTTTATTAGGAATGGATGTTGGATTTTATCAAATGCTTTTTCTGCATCTATTGAGATGATCATGTCGTTTTTGTTTGTTTGGTTATTGATATAGTCAATTATGCTAATAGTTTTCCTAATATTGAACCAGCCCTGCATTCCTGGTATAAATCCTACTTGGTCATAGTGTATTATTCTGGTGACAATTTTCTGTAATCTTTTTGCTAATATTTTATTTAAGATTTTAGCATCAATATTCATTAGGGAGATTGGTCTATAATTTTCTTTCTCTGTTTTCAGCCTACCTGGTTTAGGTATCAGTACCATATCTGTGTCATAAAAGGAGTTTGGTAGGACTCCTTCAATCCCTATTTTTTCAAATAGTTTATATAACATTGGAGTTAATTGTTCTTTAAATGTTTGGTAGAATTCACATGTAAATCCATCTGGTCCTGGGGATTTTTTCTTAGGGAGTTGATTGATAGTTTGTTCTATTTCTTTTTCTGAGATGGGACTGTTTAGGATATTTACTTCTTCCTCTGTTAGTTTGGGCAAGCTGTATTTTTGGAGGTATTTTTCTATTTCATTTAAGTTGTCGAATTTATTGGCATAAAGTTGGGCAAAGTAACTCCTAATTATTGCTCTAATTTCCTCTTCGTTAGTGGTGAGTTCTCCCTTTTCATTTTTAAGACTAACAATTTGATTTTCCTCTTTCCTTTTTTTAATCAGATTTACTAAGGGTTTGTCTATTTTGTTGGTTTTTTCATAGAACCAACTCTTAGTTTTATTAATCAATTGAATAGTTTTTTTTACTTTCAATTTTATTGATCTCACCTTTTACTTTTAGAATTTCAAGTTTAGTGTTTGACTGGGGGTTTTTAATTTGTTCCTTTTCTAGCATTTTTAATTGCAAACCCAATTCATTGACCTTCTCTTTCTCTATTTTATACAAATAGGCCTCTAGATATGAAATTTCCCCTTATTACTGCTTTGGCTGCATCCCATACATTTTGGTATGATGTCTCATTATTATCGTTTTCTTGGGTGAAGTTATTAATTATGTCTATGATTTGCTGTTTTACCCAATCATTCTTTAGTATGAGATTATTTAGTTTCCAATTATTTTTTGGTCTACTTCCCCTGCTTTTTTGTTGAATGTAATTTTCATTGCATCGTGGTCTGAAAAGGATGCATTTACTATTTCTGCCTTACTACATTTGAGTTTGAGGTTTTTATGTCCTAATATATGATCAATTTTTGTATAGGTTCCATGAACTGCTGAAAAGAAAGTGTATTCCTTTCTGTCTCCATTACATTTTCTCCAGAGATCTATCATATCTAGCTTTTCTAGTATTCTGTTTACCTCTTTGACTTCTTTCTTATTTATTTTCTGGTTTGATTTATCTAATTCTGAGAGTGCAAGGTTAAGATCTCCCACTATTATAGTTTTACTGTCTATTTCTTCTTGCAGCTCTCTTAGTTTCTCTTTTAAGAATTTAGATGCTACCCCACTTGGTGCATATATGTTTAATATAGATAGTGCTTCATTATCCATGCTACCCTTTAGCAAGATATAGTGTCCTTCCTTATCTCTTTTAATTAGGTCAATTTTTGCTTTAGCTTGATCTGAGATCAGGATGGCTACCCCTGCTTTTTTGACTTCACCTGAAGCATAGTAGATTTTGCTCCAACCTTTTACCTTTAACCTGCATGTATCTCCCCGCTTCAGGTGTGTTTCCTGTAAACAACATATTGTAGGATTCTGGCTTTTAATCCATTCTGCTAACCGCTTCCTCTTTATGGGGGAGTTTAACCCCGTTCACGTTTATGGTTAGAATGACCAATTCTGTATTACTTGCCATCTTGTTAACCCCGTTTATGCTTTCCTCCCTTCTTTCCCCTTTCCCCCCCCTTCCAAGTATTAAGCTTGTGAGCACCCCTTGCTTCTCACAGCCCTCCCTTTTTAGTGTCCCTCCCCCGCCTTAGAGTTCCTCCCCCTATCTTACCCCTTTCCCTCCCAGTTCCCGTATTCCCTTCCGCTTAGCTTATTCCTTCCCTTTCCACTTTTCCCTTCTCACTTTTCAATGAGATGGGAGAAGTTTCACCATAGATTGAATATGTCTTAAGATTTTTCACTTAAAGCCAATTCTGAAGGCAGTAAGATACCCACTATATTCATCCCCCTCCATTCTTTCTCTCAGATATAATAGGTTTCCTATGCCTCTTCATGAGATGTACTACCCCCACTTTACCCTTTTTCTGGTACAATGTCCTTTCCACATCAATTTCTAGAACAAGGTATACATGTATTCTTTATACATCTATATAGTCAAAATATAGTTCCCAAGATTAATCTTTACCTTTTTAGATTTCTCTTGAGTTCTATATTTGTAGATCAAACTTTTTGTTAAGTTCTGGTTTTTTCATCAGAAATAGATGAAATTCGCTTACTTCGTTGAATGTCCATCTTCTTCCCTGGAAAAAGATGCTCATTCTCGCTGGGTAAGTTATTTTTGGTTGCAAAGCAAGTATCTTAGCCTTTCAGAATATCATATTCCAGGCCCTTCGATCTTTTAATGTGGATGCTGCCAGATCCTGGGTGATCCTTATTGTGGCTCCTTGATACTTGAATTGGGTTTTTCTAGCCGCTTGCAATATTTTTTCTTTCACCTGAGGGTTCTGGCATTTGGCCACTATATTCCTTGGTGTTTTGATTTTAGGATCCCTTTAAATGGGTGATCGATGAATCCTTTCAATGTTTATTTTTTCCTCTGTTCCTATGACTTCTGGGCAGTTCTCTTTGATAATTTCCTGGAAGACAGTATCCAGGCTCTTTTTTTTATCATGTTTTTCTGGGAGTCCAATGATTCTCAGATTGTCTCTCCTGGATCTGTTTTCCAGGTCTGTTGTCTTCCCCAGAAGGTATTTCACATTTTTCTCCATTGTTTGATTTTTTTGGATTTGCTTGACTGATTCTTCTTGTCTCCTCGAGTCGTTCAATTCCACTTGTTCAATTCTGATTTTCAGTGAAGTATTCTCTTCACTCACTTTTTTAGAATCTTTTTCTAATTGTCCAATTGAGTTCTTTTGTTCTGTGGAATTTTTTTCCATTTCGCCAATTTTGTTTTTTAGAGAGCTGTTTTCTGTTTCCAGTTCACTAATCCTATTTTTCAAGGATTTTACTTCTTTATCCACTCTCTCTTTAACTTTCTCCAGGCTCTTTTGCCAAGCCTCCCTCTCCTTTTCCCAAGCCTCCCTCTCCTTTTGCCAAGCCTCACTCTGCTTTCCCATTTTTCTTCTAGCTCCCTTGTGAGAGCCTTTTTAATCACTTCTATGAGGTTCATCTGTGCTGAGGAACAGACGATCTCCTCCTTTGGGGAATCACCTGGGGACTGCCTGTTTTTAGTCTCCTCAGGATTTAGAGTCTGCTCTTTATCTGTATAGAAGCTGTCAAGGGTTAAAGTCCTCTTCAGCTTCTTGCTCATTCTGTCTATTAATCAGAGACAAACTACCAAAGAAAAACAGAAAAAACTGGAGTCTTTCTTTGGGGGGGGGCTGGGTGTGTTATCGAGCTTCCTCTACAGACTGCAGGTGGCAGCAGTGAGGCACTAGCAGGACTGTGCTGCGCCTGCGCTCTGAGATCCCAGAGCGTGCTGAGTCACTGAGGGGGGAAGGGGGGGGGCAGGTCCTGAGAGACTCCAGCTGTTTGCGGTTGTATTCTTCAGCCCCGGTGTTTTTAGCTTCTCTGCTGGGCTGTTGACTTGCTGCAGGTTCCAAACCTGTAGCGAAGCTCTCCCCGCAGAGATGGCTACGATCACTCCCCACCCCCTCTCAGCTCTGCTCCCGTGCTCTCACTGCCGCTGCCCGCCGCCTGCGCCCGATCTAAAACCACCCCAGCCCTCCAGTAAAGACAGACCTTTCTTGGTGGATCTCAAGGATGGCTTCTCTTGGTAACTATTTGTGGGTTTTTTTCAGTCAAGCATTGATTCAGAGGCTTGTAATGAAGTGGATAGTGAGAGAAAGCGCGGAGCTTATGCAACTGTGAGCCTCCTCTCCGCCATCTTAACCGGAAGTCCCTATAAGAGTTTTTCTAAGGATTTGGAAGGGCGTGTTTGGTCAGGTATGGAATAGAGAAAATTACTTTTGGGGTGTGAACTAATTACTTAAATTGTGTCACTCTTTGTAAGTAACTGGAAAGAAAATCAGGAAATTGTCAAAATCACAGCATCTTCCTCTGACACATGGAAACCTCTCCCAAGAAGCAAGCCAGATAAGTGTAAGGGTATGCACAGTTTGATAACTTTTTGAGCATAATTCCAGACTGCTCTCCAGAATGGTTGGATTCGTCACAACTCCACCAACAATGCATTAGTGTCCCAGTTTTCCCGCATCCCCTCCAACATTCGTCATTATTTTTTCTTGTCATCTTAGCCAATCTGACAGGTGTGTAGTGGTATCTCAGAGTTGTCTTAATTTGCATTTCTCTGATCAATAATGATTTGGAACACTCTTTCATATGAGTGGTAATAGTTTCAATTTCATCCTCTGAAAATTGTCTGTTCATATCCTTTGACCATTTATCAATTGGAGAATGGCTTGATTTCTCATAAATTAGAGTCAATTCTCTATATATTTTGGAAACGAGGCCTTTATCAGAACTTTTAACTGGGAAGATGTTTTCCCAATTTGTTCCTTTTCTAGCATTTTTAATTGCAAACCCAATTCATTGACCTTCTCTTTCTCTATTTTATACAAATAGGCTCTAGAGATATGAAATTTCCCCTTATTACTGCTTTGGCTGCATCCCATACATTTTGGTATGATGTCTCATTATTATCGTTTTCTTGGGTGAAGTTATTAATTATGTCTATGATTTGCTGTTTTACCCAATCATTCTTTAGTATGAGATTATTTAGTTTCCAATTATTTTTTGGTCTACTTCCCCCTGCTTTTTTGTTGAATGTAATTTTCATTGCATCGTGGTCTGAAAAGGATGCATTTACTATTTCTGCCTTACTACATTTGAGTTTGAGGTTTTTATGTCCTAATATATGATCAATTTTTGTATAGGTTCCATGAACTGCTGAAAAGAAAGTGTATTCCTTTCTGTCTCCATTACATTTTCTCCAGAGATCTATCATATCTAGCTTTTCTAGTATTCTGTTTACCTCTTTGACTTCTTTCTTATTTATTTTCTGGTTTGATTTATCTAATTCTGAGAGTGCAAGGTTAAGATCTCCCACTATTATAGTTTTACTGTCTATTTCTTCTTGCAGCTCTCTTAGTTTCTCTTTTAAGAATTTAGATGCTACCCCACTTGGTGCATATATGTTTAATATAGATAGTGCTTCATTATCCATGCTACCCTTTAGCAAGATATAGTGTCCTTCCTTATCTCTTTTAATTAGGTCAATTTTTGCTTTAGCTTGATCTGAGATCAGGATGGCTACCCCTGCTTTTTTGACTTCACCTGAAGCATAGTAGATTTTGCTCCAACCTTTTACCTTTAACCTGCATGTATCTCCCCGCTTCAGGTGTGTTTCCTGTAAACAACATATTGTAGGATTCTGGCTTTTAATCCATTCTGCTAACCGCTTCCTCTTTATGGGGGGGTTTACCCCGTTCACGTTTATGGTTAGAATGACCAATTCTGTATTACTTGCCATCTTGTTAACCCCGGTTTATGCTTTCCTCCCTTCTTTCCCCTTTCCCCCCCTTCCAAGTATTAAGCTTGTGAGCACCCCTTGCTTCTCACAGCCCTCCCTTTTTAGTGTCCCTCCCCCGCCTTAGAGTTCCTCCCCCTATCTTACCCCTTTCCCTCCCAGTTCCCGTATTCCCTTCCGCTTAGCTTATTCCTTCCCTTTCCACTTTTCCCTTCTCACTTTTCAATGAGATGGGAGAAGTTTCACCATAGATTGAATATGTCTTAAGATTTTTCACTTAAAGCCAATTCTGAAGGCAGTAAGATACCCACTATATTCATCCCCTCCATTCTTTCTCTCAGATATAATAGGTTTCCTATGCCTCTTCATGAGATGTACTACCCCCACTTTACCCTTTTTCTGGTACAATGTCCTTTCCACATCAATTTCTAGAACAAGGTATACATGTATTCTTTATACATCTATATAGTCAAAATATAGTTCCCAAGATTAATCTTTACCTTTTTAGATTTCTCTTGAGTTCTATATTTGTAGATCAAACTTTTTGTTAAGTTCTGGTTTTTTCATCAGAAATAGATGAAATTCGCTTACTTCGTTGAATGTCCATCTTCTTCCCTGGAAAAAGATGCTCATTCTCGCTGGGTAAGTTATTTTTGGTTGCAAAGCAAGTATCTTAGCCTTTCAGAATATCATATTCCAGGCCCTTCGATCTTTTAATGTGGATGCTGCCAGATCCTGGGTGATCCTTATTGTGGCTCCTTGATACTTGAATTGGGTTTTTCTAGCCGCTTGCAATATTTTTTCTTTCACCTGAGGGTTCTGGCATTTGGCCACTATATTCCTTGGTGTTTTGATTTTAGGATCCCTTTAAATGGGTGATCGATGAATCCTTTCAATGTTTATTTTTTCCTCTGTTCCTATGACTTCTGGGCAGTTCTCTTTGATAATTTCCTGGAAGACAGTATCCAGGCTCTTTTTTTATCATGTTTTTCTGGGAGTCCAATGATTCTCAGATTGTCTCTCCTGGATCTGTTTTCCAGGTCTGTTGTCTTCCCCAGAAGGTATTTCACATTTTTCTCCATTGTTTGATTTTTTTGGATTTGCTTGACTGATTCTTCTTGTCTCCTCGAGTCGTTCAATTCCACTTGTTCAATTCTGATTTTCAGTGAAGTATTCTCTTCACTCACTTTTTTAGAATCTTTTTCTAATTGTCCAATTGAGTTCTTTTGTTCTGTGGAATTTTTTTTCCATTTCGCCAATTTTGTTTTTTAGAGAGCTGTTTTCTGTTTCCAGTTCACTAATCCTATTTTTCAAGGATTTTACTTCTTTATCCACTCTCTCTTTAACTTTCTCCAGGCTCTTTTGCCAAGCCTCCCTCTCCTTTTCCCAAGCCTCCCTCTCCTTTTGCCAAGCCTCACTCTGCTTTCCCATTTTTCTTCTAGCTCCCTTGTGAGAGCCTTTTTAATCACTTCTATGAGGTTCATCTGTGCTGAGGAACAGACGATCTCCTCCTTTGGGGAATCACCTGGGGACTGCCTGTTTTTAGTCTCCTCAGGATTTAGAGTCTGCTCTTTATCTGTATAGAAGCTGTCAAGGGTTAAAGTCCTCTTCAGCTTCTTGCTCATTCTGTCTATTAATCAGAGACAAACTACCAAAGAAAAACAGAAAAAACTGGAGTCTTTCTTTGGGGGGGGGGCTGGGTGTGTTATCGAGCTTCCTCTACAGACTGCAGGTGGCAGCAGTGAGGCACTAGCAGGACTGTGCTGCGCCTGCGCTCTGAGATCCCAGAGCGTGCTGAGTCACTGAGGGGGGGGAAGGGGGGGGGCAGGTCCTGAGAGACTCCAGCTGTTTGCGGTTGTATTCTTCAGCCCCGGTGTTTTTAGCTTCTCTGCTGGGCTGTTGACTTGCTGCAGGTTCCAAACCTGTAGCGAAGCTCTCCCCGCAGAGATGGCTACGATCACTCCCCACCCCCTCTCAGCTCTGCTCCCGTGCTCTCACTGCCGCTGCCCGCCGCCTGCGCCCGATCTAAAACCACCCCAGCCCTCCAGTAAAGACAGACCTTTCTTGGTGGATCTCAAGGATGGCTTCTCTTGGTAACTATTTGTGGTTTTTTTCAGTCAAGCATTGATTCAGAGGCTTGTAATGAAGTGGATAGTGAGAGAAAGCGCGGAGCTTATGCAACTGTGAGCCTCCTCTCCGCCATCTTAACCGGAAGTCCCTATAAGAGTTTTTCTAAGGATTTGGAGAGGGCGTGTTTGGTCAGGTATGGAATAGAGAAAATTACTTTTGGGGTGTGAACTAATTACTTAAATTGTGTCACTCCTTTGTAAGTAACTGGAAAGAAAATCAGGAAATTGTCAAAATCACAGCATCTTCCTCTGACACATGGAAACCTCTCCCAAGAAGCAAGCCAGATAAGTGTAAGGGTATGCACAGTTTGATAACTTTTTGAGCATAATTCCAGACTGCTCTCCAGAATGGTTGGATTCGTCACAACTCCACCAACAATGCATTAGTGTCCCAGTTTTCCCGCATCCCCTCCAACATTCGTCATTATTTTTTCTTGTCATCTTAGCCAATCTGACAGGTGTGTAGTGGTATCTCAGAGTTGTCTTAATTTGCATTTCTCTGATCAATAATGATCTCCCCTCTTGGCTGGTGCACAAAAACAGAAGCCGAGCACCTTCTCAACTCCACTCCACCTCTAAGCCATAAAATTTCATAGGATATCAGCACCTGAAACACTAGGTCCCTCCCACTTTGTCCTAAACATTACTTTTTAGCTCTGTTTTTTTTTTTTTTTTTGCCAACTTCTTTTGGAACCTAGCCTCCTTATTTGGCAAATGCAATTATACTAAACTTTTGTCCTTTGGTCCCCTTGAACCCCAAGATGACTGTCCCCAAAACCTATTAATTTCCCCTTTTGCAATATCTCGCCCACGGATATCCATCTCCTCTCCCCTGTCACCATCACGATGGCCAAGCTGCTGAAGAAGCTGCCTGCGCATCCTTTCCCCACCCTAATCCATCCTCCATTCAGCTAACACTGTGAGTATTTTCAGAAACTCAGGTCTGACTGTGTCATTCTTCCTACCCAATGAATTCCAGGGGATCCCTGTGACCTATCACTTGTTACTGGGGCAGGGTCATGGCTGTGCTCAGCTGCTGTCCCCCATTGCTCCTTCCCAAGACCATGTCCTGTCTCTGCCCCTCCCCTTGCACATGGCCCATCTCTCTCACAGACTATGAGCGTTACTGTCCCAGAGCCAGACCCTGATCCCTGGCTCCCATCCTTATGTCCTCCATAGCCTCCGGGTAGTATTTTCTCTCCTGCTCCAAGATAATACCTATCGCACAGCTGGATATTTGCAAGAACAGAGGCTGAATTATAGATGAGACATGTGCCCCCAGAAAAGAGAATTTCCATTATTTGAAACCTTCCACTTGTCAACCATATCTGCCTTGTGATGGCCAGGTAGTGCAGTGGGTAACGTGCTGGACCTGGAAGCAGAAGGTCTGAGTTCAAATGCATCCTCCAACACTTATTAGCTCTGAGCCTGGCCTAGTCACATGTCCTCTATCTATTTCAGCTTCCTCAGTTCTAATTTGGGCATAAAAATAGCATCTAACTCTCAGTGCAGCTGTGTGGATGAAAGGTTAATATTTTTAAAACACTTTCCAAACTTTAAAGCACCATATAAATCCATTTATACAGCCACAAAGCAACAAACTCCACATAAGGAATATTTTATTTATTTTTCCACTGATGAATTCTTTTACTTTTTAATAAGAAGTCCCTTCTAAAGCCACACTGGCTCTCAGGTAGATGACTATTTTCCAGGTGAAGGACCAGCCTATTATGGAGGACTCTGGCAAGAATCTTGTCAACAACAACTAAGAGAGGGCCCCCCTCAATTTTAAAGAAATAGATAAATACATTTAAAAAAGAAAAGACTTAGGAGGAGCTGGACATGATAAGCACTAAATAAAGTCACACAAAGAAGATATTGATCATTTTGTCCTAGACTAAAAATTATTCATTACTGATGTAAGACGCATGCCTGCATCATTTTTTTGGATCGTCAGAATATTGCTTAGTTTAAACAAAGATGAGAGGAGGGAAACACATGCATTTCCAGTTGAGGAGATGTCCATCAATTGGGGAATGGTCTAAAAATTGTGGAAGATAACAACAACAAAGAGAAGCGAATGTATATTTTGTGATCCACATTCTGTTCCACAGTTGTCTCTCTGGGTGGAGATGGTTCTCTTTGTCACAAGATATTGTAACTGACAGCAGTCCATCCCATTGTTTGAAAGCCACAGGACTTTCATCATCAGAATTGATCGTCATGTAATATTGATGCTGCGGTGTACAATGATCTCCTGGTTCCTGTTCATTTCACGTAGCATCAGTTCATGTAAGTCTCTCCAGGCCTCTCTAAAATCATCTGATCATTTCTTCTTTTCATTTCTTTCTTTCTTTTTTTTATGTTGAGGCAATTGAGGATATATACTTTTTAGAGTCACACATTTAGGAAGTGTAAGTGTTTGAGACCAGAATTGAACTCAGGTCCTCCTGACTCAGGGCTGGTGCTCTATCCAGTGTGCCACCTAGCTGCCCCTGATCATTTCTTAAGGAAAAATAATATTCTGTGACATTTATATACCATAACTCATTCAGCCATTCTCCAACTGATGGACACCCATTCAGGTTCCAGTGAATTGCCCCTACAAAAAAGGGTAGTCCACAAACATTTTGAACATGTGGGTCCTTTATTTCCTTAAATATCTCTTTGGATATAGAACCAATAGAAAAACTGCTGGATAAAAGGTATGCACAGATTTTAACTTTTTGAGCATAGTTTTCAAATTGTTCTCAAATCTAGGAGTATGAAAGGGAATTCAGCACTTCATGTAAAATATATTATTTTTGTTTTTCTTTAGAATGTGTGGAAATCATTTTTCGTATGTTCAAGTTTAGATTTCTTTTTTAAAGTACAGCTTCCCTAGTAAGACAGAAAGGAGATAATGTGGAATGTTTGAGAGGATGTGGGAAAACAGGGACACTGATACATTGTTGGTGGAATTGTGAACACATCCAAGCCATTCAGGAGAGCATTTGGACTATGCCCAAAGTTAACAAACTGTGTCATACCCTTTGATCCAGCAGAGTTTCTGATTCTGGGCTTATACCCCAAAGAGAATACTAAAGAAAGGAAAGGGACCTGTATGTGCCAAAAGGTTGTGGCAGCCCTGTTTGTAGTGGCCAGAAGCTGGAAAATGAATGGATGCCCATCCATTGGAGAATGGTTGAGTAAATTGTGGTATATGAAAGTTATGGAATATCCCTTCCTACTGTAAGAATGACCCTTCAGGACAATACAGGAGGACTGGCGAGACTTCATGAACTGATTCTGATGAAATGAGCTTAACTAGGAGATCATTATATATCCAACAACGATACTGTTTAAAGATGTATTCTGATGGAAGTGGATCTCTTCGACAAAGAGAGCTAATTCAGTTTCAATTGATCAAGGATGGACAGAAGCAGCTACACTCAAAGAAAGAACAACTGGGAAATGAATATAACTTGCTTGCATTTCTGTTTTTCTTCCCGGTTATTTCTACCTTCTGATTCCAATTCTTCCCTGTGCAACAAGAGAAGTGGTTCGGTTCTGCACACATATAATGTATCTAGGATATACTGACACAATTCAACATGTAAAGGACTTCTTGCCATCTGGGGGAGGGGTGGAGGGGAGGAGGGGAAAATATCGGAACAGAAGTGAGGCAATTTATAATGCTGTAAAAATTTTACCCTGGCATGGATTCTATCAATAAAAAATTATTTTAAAAAAGGCAGAAAGGAAAATGACATATATTGGAGGGAATATTGGAAAAATGAGACTGTAAGGCATTGTTGGTGGAATTGTGAAATGAGTCCACCAGTGTGTAGATAAATTTGGAACTATGCCCAAAGGGGTATAAAACCATGCATACAACAATAACACTACAGGCATGTATCACAAAAGAGATAATTAAAAACAAAAGAGAAGAAAAAGATCTACATGAAGAAATGTAGATTTGTATAAATACAAATATTTATGGTACCTTCCCCCCCCCCCCCCCCCCCCCCCCCCCCCCCAAAAAACCATTAACTGGAGAATGGCTGAATAAATTGTGTATGTGATTAAGACAGAGTTCTTTGGGGCTATGAGAAATGATGAGCAGGATCCTCATAGAAAAACCTAGAAATGCAAAGTGACATTTACTATGTACAAAGTAACAGGAGTAATATAAGATTATCCACTGGAATGACTTTGTTATTCTTAACAATACAATGACCCATGATGAAAATGATATCCATACTTAGAAAGAATTTACTGTGTCTGAATACAGATTAAAACAAACTTTTTGAAATTTTTTTTTTTCTTCAGTTTTTAAGAGGATGGGATATATGTATTCTTTAACAACATGACTTTTATGGAAATGTTTTGCATTAACTTCATATGTGCCCTTGTAATAAGAGGGATGGTGGTGAAGAGGGAGGAAGGGAGAGAATTGGAACTCAAAGTTTTAAAAACAAATGTGAAAAAAATTGTTTTGCATGCAACGAGAAGGGAATGAAATATTAAATTGACATGTACATATACAAAAGAGATAGCCCTATTTATATGCAGAGATTTTCCATTACTTTGAACCAGACCTCACATGATATGTATAAATGTCACTCAGGTGCTGTTGAAATCATGAACACTTGTATCCTTAAATCACATTTCTCTTTCAAATGCTTTATAGAGGTATTTTGACATTCTCATTTGGTTTTTTCATTTATACAATGTCTATGTGTGGAGTTGGGTAGTAGGGTTTTTTTTCAAAAGGTGGCATTATAATTACTTATAAATTCTATTACATGGTAATTTTGCTTATTCTGAGTTTTAAAAATATTTCTATATTTATGTTTTGCTAAATTTTTTATATTAATTCAAAAGCAAATCCCATCCAATTCTTCTAAGACTCCTCTGAAAACAAATACTAAAGAAAAATTGTGGGCAGTTATAAATTTTTTTCAATGAAGACATAGCTATATCCGTAAATTCCATATTATGAGTAATATATTCTGACTTAAATTTATTTATATCTTTTCTTTTTAAATTTGTTTACACATGTATCTCTGGGTAGTCCTATAATCAAAGGAGTATGACAAATACTAAAAAAAAAAACAAAAAAAACAGGAGCTATAGTTCAATAAAAATCAACAAGTAAATTAGCACAATATAACACAAAAGAGTAAGAGTCAATTTCTCACCTCCTCTCCCAAGTTAGAATCATTGCAATAATGAAGCCTTCAGCTTTGTTGGGATGTTTTTTGTTTTCATTTACATCATTGCAGCGCTTATTTTTCATATTTTCCTAGTGATGCTTAGAGAGTCAAAGAAGAGACATATGACAGAGAAGAACAAATGGAAACAAAGAATTCTTAAGAAAGGGAAGAATTGAGTATCTTATCCAAAATGTGAGCTCACAAATGTGGCAGGTGACAAGAGAAAAGGAAAATTGTTGAATGATTCCAATGCTGTACCGTGACTGATGATGTCTAGAAAAATAGAGAAGTGCCCCAGTGGTTTGGGTGGAGCCCTCCCAGAGAACTTAGGAAGGATGTGACTAAAGGGGTCTCACTGCATGGACATGAACGGCTGAAATGGAAGGCCCAGACTGCAGCGAGTGTCTGACAGACTGTGACACTTTCTTGGTGTTCGGTTTTAGTGAAACCACAAAGAAACAGAGTCCAACAAACTGAATCTGCGGAGTAGTCGTGCCTGACGTGTGTCTCTCCTTTGTAACCATCCGTAGGAGGCTGGTAACACCCTTCTAGCTTCCCAGCTGTTCTAGCTTTGTCCTGTTCAGAGCTCCCTGGAATCCTGCTTTCCCTCCTGGCTGCCCCGTGGGAGAATGGCCTGAGACAGGCTGTGTCCAGGCAGAGGAGGCAGCCAGGATGAGGAAAGAGCCAGAGGCCCAAGAGATAGGAAGTTTGTCTGAAGGAGCCAGGGGAGGCTGAGCTTGGGGAAGGCCCAACATGGGACATGGAATAACTGCCTGCAGGTATCCAAAGGGCTATGACAAGAATGGGGGTGGGACTTGTTCTGCCCAGCACCAAAGCCCAGAAATGTGAATAAAGGGGGTAGGTGCAGAGAGGCAGAGTTTGGACGTAAGTACAGACCCTTTGGCAATGAGAACTGTCTAGAAGAGTAATTGATGACCCAGTATTGGAGGGAGTAATGATGATGATGATGGTAATAATAATAAGTAACATTCCTAAAGTGCTTACTTCGAGGCACACTGCTAAGTGCTGGAGATTTATTATCTCACTTGATCCTCACAACCACCCCAGGAAGTAGATGCTATTAAGATTCCCATTTTACAGATAACAAAATTGAAACAAAGCGAAGTGACTTGCCCAGCATCACACAGCTAGAAAGTGTCTGAGACTGGCTTTGAATTCAGGTCTTACTGACAGTACCACTCTGTCTATTGCCCCACGTAACTCCCTTGGTATCTTGTCCCCCTGAACTGGAAGTCTTCGAACAAAGGCTATAAGAACATGTGTGGGGATTTGGAAACAGAATTGTTGCTCAGGCTTGGGTCAGAGAAAACACCTTTGGGTGTCATCCACTTATTAGTTTTATGTCACTCTGTGATTCTTGGCTGGGAAAGGAATCAAGCTCAGAATTCTCACAGCCCCAGCATCTTCCTCTGAGACCTAGAAACCTCCCCCGAGGCAGCCCAGACAAGCTGCCCCATCCCAGCTGAGGGGAAGGAGAGGCCCCTGGGGCCCCGATGCTCCCTCAGCAGCTGCTGGGCAGGTTTTTGTTCGGGGCTGTATCACTGTGGGAAGGTTACGATAGTCATGCTGACAGTAATAGACTGCAGCGTCCTCAGCCTCCACTTTGCTGATTGTGAAGGAGAAATCTGTCCCGTACCCACTGCCACTGAACCGCGCAGGGACCCCAGTATGCAGCCTGTTTGCTCCATAAATTAGGGGCTTGGGAGCCTCTCCTGGCTTCTGTTGATACCAATTAAATTCATCATTAACACCCGAGCTGGTCTTGCAGTTAATGGTGACTTTCTCTCCTGGAGACACTGACAAAAATTCTGGCGACTGAGTCACCACAATGGCCCCTCTGGAACCTGGAATAAAAAAGAAAAGATAAAACACCATCCATATGTCTTCGTTATCCTGGACTTTCAATTCAGAATGAATAAACACAGGGAAAAAGCAAATTTTCTTCCTCTCTCCCAACCTTCCCCAGACACATCCCAGGGATGGCCAGAAAGCAATGGAGCATGTGCAGGATCCCTCACCTGAGATCCAGAGCAGCAGAGAGCAGAGGAGCTGAGCCTGGGCCCCCATCTCCTCCCCTGGCCTTGGATACTGCTGAGCAGAGACCTCATCCATGAGCTGGCATTTATCTGGGTCGGAGCCTCTGGGTCTGTCCCTGGGGAGACATGCAAATCACCAGATGTAGGCAAGGGGAAGTAGAAAGGCAGAATGATTTTAAGAGCTTTCCTTTCAAATAGCTGGACTATTGATAAATTCAACTCATAAAAAACATATTATTCCGTCTATTTCCCCAAACAGTGGTATCAGACTAAAATCCCCTTTGGGCTATTTATTGATTTAGTTTTGTTATCAATGTTTTATTGTAATTTTTGTTAGTTCTGTTTTCCTTTTTTAAGCTTTTATTAATTTTGAACTTTAATTTAGAGAGACACAAAAAGGAACATTTCTATGTATGGGACCCATCATGAAAACAGGATCCAATACCTAAATTTCCCTTTCAAATTGTTTCCTTTTTTTGAAAGTATAATAAATATTGTTTTCAAGATTATCCTGTTTTTCTGCATTTTCTTCTAAGTTTTCTTTTGTTCTTTGCTTTTCATTTCACATTTTTCTCCTTCTCTTCCTAACTCAGTCTATAGAAAGCTACCATTAAACATAATTATGTATATATAAGTATATATTCATATGTCACACCCAACTATACATATTTATGATTATCAGTTATTTTCTGTATATGAATAATGTCTTCTTTTATAGCTTCTTTGTTGCCTACATGAGTATTCATAATACTCCAAATGTCTTAGTCATTCCAAGTTTTCTGTAGAACATTATTCCTTTTACAATGGACAATATTTTCTTTTTTCTAGTCATTTCACTCCTTATTATTTCAAAGAAGTCTTTCCATATTTATCTAGGATCATCTGACTCACCATTTCTTATAAGACAGTAACATTCCACCAAAATCATCTATCATAACTCACTGAGCCATGACCCAGGCATTGGGCATATCCTCAACCTTCAGTTCTTTACCACCACAAAGACAGGTACTACTATATTTTAGTTTTTACAGATCCTTTCCTTTTTTCCTTATTACCTTGGTAAACAGATCTAAGAGAAGCACTGCTGGCTCAAAATGTCTACATAGTTTTATAATTTCTTGGGCACATTTCCAGATGGCTGTCCAAAATTCTTGGATCACTTTATTGTTCTTCCAGTAGTAAATCAAGTTCCAATTTTCCCCCATTCCCTGCCCTTCAACACTTGTCATTTCCCCGTTTTATCATGTCAGCTACTCTGAAAGAGATTTGCTGATAACTCAAAGTTGTTTTAATTTCTATTTCTCTTAGTCATTAGTGAATTAGAGCATTTTTGTTAGGTGACTATATATACTTTTACTGCTTCATTGAAAAAATGCCTGTTCCTATCTTTGACAACTTATCAATTGGGGAATTACTTGTAGTCTTATAACTCTTTACAATTATTAATAGTATTTGGAAGAGCAAAAGCTCAAAAACTTAAGATAGAATTTTAGAATACATCTCAATTTACATAGAAGAAGTAGAATTAGATTAATCCTGGAATTTTAAAATAATTCTTTTTATTTTAAGTTTAAATACAAAATGATGAAGGAAAAAAGAAAAATCTTGCCATGAACACAGTAATTCACAGAAGATTCAATATATATCAATAAATTTTCATGACAAGAAAATCTATGTAATAAGTACTACATATTTTTTTCAGAGCAGCCCATGTTTTCTTTGCTTCTTTGTGGATTTTTTTTTTTTTTTTTGCTTTCTGTTGTGCACTTTGCTGCATTATTTTTTTCTCTCCTTTTTCTTTTCTTTTCTAAAGAAGGCTGCAATCACACACACACACACACACACATACACACACACATATATATATACATATAAACATATATATATAGCCATACTCTGCTTATTTCTACCTTTCATCTGTTTCTGGCAGGATGCGTAGCATCTTCCTTCATAGGTCAAAGTCTTTCCATATTTCTAAATGTATCATTTCCTACACAACAGCAGTATCCTAACTCCATCTCATCTGATGTGAGGGATTGGCTCTGAACATTTTCTCCTCAATTTTCTGTAGTTCTCCTATTCTTGACCACATATATTTCACTTATATTACAAATTTTAGTTCAAAATAATTGATATTATCCTTTTTACACTTCAACAAAGATCTCCTTTATAATATAAGACATGGTCTTAGACTGCTTAATCTACTTCCTTTATATCTTTTATTCCTGGCTTCTTTGAAGTTCTTGACCTTTTGCTCTTCCAAATGAACTTCATTATTATTATTATTATTATTATTATTATTTTTGTAAACCAATAAATAATTTAAAATTATTAATTATTTTAAAATAATTTTATACTGTTTCTGGAAGCAACATTGTAAAATTCAAATTTTGAATCTGCTATCCATTTCTATATTATGGTGAATTTGTCCCATTCATATTCTAAGTTACAATTACTTGTATATTTTCCTCTTTCCTGCTTTTCTTAATATTCTTCTGCTATCTCTCCTCATTCTTCTGTTTTACTTGCTACTACCTTGTCTTCTTATTCCTTAACCTGATCACTCCTCTAAAAGTCTCTCCCTTATTCCCCTGCCCGCATCCTGTGGCCTTTTGTTTCTTCCTGAATGTAGAAGATATTTACACATATATGTACAGATACACACACACACATATATGCATATATACACAGATATGTATGTGTATATATGTGAATACACAATTTATGTTTGTGCCTCATTTCTTACCTAGACTTAATAATTGATCGGGCACTGTTCCAGTCATACTGAAATCTGTTAAAGACCTTTGCTTAAAAAGTCAAGTTCTCTCACTGCATTCAGAGCCATTTCATTCATTTTGATCTATATCTTGTCATTAGGACCACATAGCTCCAAGAACAATAGTAATTGAGAGGCATTGTAGAGCTTTGGCTGTAAGTAGTTTTCAGGGTTCCACGAAAGCTCTTTGGTTTAGTACTGTCAGTGTAAAACTGAATTTCATCTGCCATCTTACTGAGCCATGAATAAGCTTTGCTTGCACTTTAATTTTGATAAAGGTAAATACTCTTTTGTAGAGACATATGACCTATTCTACTGGAAAATACTTTGGAATTCTTGTTTCTCATTTAACAAAATTCTGCATCTATCCATCATTTATGTCCAATTGATCTTGAGTTTGGGAGTTCTGGCTCAGAGGAATAAATGTGGTGCTGTACACAAAATCTCTGAAAATTGTCCATTCCAATTCTGCTACGCTATTGTCAACAATGTGTTGACTTTGCTTTCTTTCCCAATTAGCAACAAATATTCTCACTAAGAAGCCCTGCTTGAATCGGATGACATTTAATCTTGTGATAATAATCTTATTTTGGTGACACCACTTTTTTTGCATGTGAATGTTTAACTTGGAGAGGATAAGACTATGAGAAGTCTAGTACTCTGTACCCCATATCATCTTTGTTACTTTCCCATCCTTACAAGGGTATAGTCCATTAAATGTCAGTATTTGCTGCAAGGGTACTTCCAGGAAGTTGAAGTGAAACATTTTACTATACATTAAAGCTATAAAAATTTTGATAAAAAAATTAGTAACCATGATTCAAAGAGATCAAGAAGACTCAGGTCAAAAAATGAGACTAAGTTTTAGACATGAACAATGTGAGAAACTTTTTGACCTGTTTCAAGGGTTTTGTTTTCCTTTATTTTTCCTGTGATAAGAATGTGAGAGGAAAGAAAATCACTTTTTGTTCTTGGAAAAAAATATAATTTGATTTAAAAAATATTTAATGTATATTCTTTATCGATTCTGTGTTCATTCACATTGGTATCTTAAGAGAAATACTGGTCTTTTTTTTTTCAACTTTTTCCCCTTGATGTCTTCAGGATTTCATCCTGAACATCTCCCAAGCCTCCTAGGATCACGTCCTTTATAGAAGTTTAGTCCATGGAATTCTAATTATCTCTTAGCTAAACCCTTTGAAATATGTTTTCGCTAAATCTAGGGGCCAAATCAGACTATGCTGATATATCAAGTAAATGTCCAAATTTCCATACCTACGTTATAATATCAAAAATGGATAGTTCCATTCTCTACAGATTTCCAAATGTTTTCACACTTCTCTTTGAGGGAGAATTAAATATAGAACAGAATTTCTCCCTGCTGACTCTCCTACCTTCTGAAGGAAAAAAAAATTAAGGCAAATCAAGAAATAATTAAATAATTAAAGTTTTCAAGTTCTCAAATGAAGAACTTTCAAGTAGTTATCTAGGTAACAGATGATCTCCCTTCACCACTACATCATGTTTCTGAGCAAAGAATGTGATCTGTTTCTGCACCTCATCTATTGTTCCTTGCTTACAGGTGGTTTATTTCAATGGCAAGGACATCTGAGTTTTCCCCACTATTGATCTTCACTTAAATATTCTTTGGAGAGCTTTTGGAAAGCTGAGTTGAGTATACTTTTTTATATAAAATTCTATTCTATATGTGACCTTTCCCCAACACCCTGTTACTTTTGATTAATATATAATTGTGAATTTTGTTCTACTATTATAATGATATTATAATATCTGAGATAACAAATTGTATCTTTGTGTGTTCTGAAATTTTAGTTATTGTGGTTGCTTTTTCTTGTCTAAACTTAGGTCATTTGTATGTAGATATTTGAAGCCCTGCGTTGTAGTGTTTATTCCTTTTTAAAATTTTACCTTTTATTTACTATGCATGCATGTTACCACATCTAATCGTTTGTTATTTTAGCTATTTTTTAAGATATCTAGCCGAAGGGATTCAAAAAATAGGTTTCTTCCTCCTGTCTTTTTCTTTAAGTCCATTCTGATTCAAGGCACTTGTCAAACACATTCTTACAGTCTTATTTAAGTACACATCATTTCTTTCCAAGAAACTGTTATCTTTATATTCTAGATGTTGGTCAAAAAGTTCCATTATTCTTCTCAAGCACCACTTTTTTGGCTGTTCTTCAATCCTCTAATTAATTGTACTGTTCTGTATCCTTTACAATAGATAAAAATGAGAAAAATCAAGAAAATTCATGATCCCCATGAATTTTAGTCTCTTATCCAAAAGTCAATACTCATGAAATGCTTTTTGGTTACCATTGGTACCTCCTTGAATAAATACAAGATGATAATGGTTGTGTTATTTGCTAAGACTTGAGATGGTTTCTGTTAATACATTGGTCATGCAGCTGAGAATGACAATAGGTTTCTTTGTTTTTGTTATCCATTTGCTAAATAGCTATGTTAGTATTCTGGCATGGGAAATGGCTGAAAAGTACAATTTTTATTCCTGTGATGAATTTTAATTTTTTTAATTTGTCATACTTTAAGCAGACAAATAGCCTTATCCTCTTCTGAAAATCTCTCTTTGTATTTCCCTGTCTTTGTCTGTCTGTCTGTCTGTCTCTCTTTCTCTCTTTGTCTCTCTTCTTTCTCTTTTTCTC